>NC_059274.1:2470000-2502500 GCF_017591435.1 Portunus trituberculatus
CTCTCTCTCTCAGGCATCAAAAGGATCTGGCTGGACTGGAAAAGGGCTAGAGAACGATCAAGGGGAGAAAAAGTAGAGAAGAAAAACTCTAACTAATGCTCAAAGCTGAGGGGGGAGGGGAGAAAAAAAGAAAAAAAACAACAACGGAAGAGTAGGAGAAAGTACAATTAAGTTTATCAGGGGCGTCTTGATACTCTTCCTCTAAGGATTCCAAGTTGTTAAAAGGTTCGGAAACTGAGGAAGACAAGGCGGCGATCATTCTCCTTCCCCACGTCCTGTCCTTTCGTTCATGTTCTTACTCTTTGTCTTATGTAACGCCAGCAAGATTTCCTCAACTGTGTGTCTTTGTGTATGTCTACTTTTCTACTTTCCGCGGGTCCAAATGTGTCCTGAAATATCCTGTTCCAGCTTCTGTGTCTTTTAATGTCCTATTTCTCGTTTTCTTTCGTTCTGGGTATATCCATATTGTGTCCTCTAGTCCAAATGTGTCTTAATGTGCCCTAGTTTTTATTTTCTATTTTTTACTGGGTAGTCTATTTTTTTTTCTTTCTTCTATAATGTCCTAGTTGTGTCCTTGAGTCCAAATATGTCCAAATATGCTCAACGTTTTGTGTTATGTATCCAGTATGTGCCAAATTTCTGTTTTCTTTTTTTTCTCTCATGTCCCAGCTGTGTACGTAACTTCAAATATGTCATAATGAGCTGTTTCTTTTGTGTGTGTGTGTGTGTGTTCAGTGTATGCGTTTTTCCTTCTCTCATTTCCTACCTTTTTCCTTCAGTCCAAATGTGTCCCAGTGTGTCTTATTCTAGCACATGTATCTCAATTAGTATATCATTTCAATGTTTCATGTGTCCTGCCATGTCCCAGCTGCATCTCACTTTTCAGTTTATGAATCCTAGTAATGTGTTCTATTTCAGCTCCTATGTTCGTGTTAGTATCCAATTTACTTCTGTTCTCTCTCCAAGATGTCTTAGTTTCCTTTCATATGTGTCCATGCAATTGTATCCTGATGTGTTCTATTTTAACTCCTATGTTCAAGTCATTTATTTCCCTGTTTCCTGTGTCCAAAATGTCTGAATTTCTTCCCTCGTGTCTCCAAATGTGTCCCACCTTCACGTGTTTGTATCGCAATATACCCTATTATTTTTACTCCCGCATCCAGATATGTTTCTTAATCCTCTATTTCCTGCGTCAAAATACGTCCTCTTTTTCTGTCTCATCGAGCTGTAACAATGTTCAAACTTACTCTTTTACGTGTCCAAACTGTGCCACGGTATCCAATCTGTCTCACTATTTCTTCATTACTTTCCGTGTCCTCTCATGTCCTAACTCCCAATTCCGTGTCCCAGCTCTGTGTTACATCCCCATGGGTGCCGCTGCTGTACCCTCCCTCTGTGTCCCAATCCAGGTCCCCCTCCTCCCTCCCTGCTTCTCCCTAATGCTGCCCAGGCCATTCTCGTGTATAATAAACATGAGGCGTAGTCAGGAGCACAATTAATATAACTCACACGCTGAATATTATATAATTGTCCAAATCCTCGACAAGCAAGCGACGAAATGTGGGCCTCTGTTTATCCGTCTATGTTTGTATTTGCTGGTCTGTTTGTTTACTCTGTTCGTCTGTCGGTAGTGTATGTTTGAGAATGTTTGTCTTTCTTTCCATCGAACTCCTGCCTGTGTTTTCTCTTGACGTAACGTGATGTAACGTGTTTGTCTAAGTTTTTGATGTAGCTGTCTATCTGTTTTCATGTCTGTCTGTCTGTCTGTCTGTCTATCCATTCACTCACCCGTCCGTTTATCGTCCTACCCAAGAACACTATACTTATGTAGCTGTCTATCTGTATGTCTATCTGTCTATCTCACTATCTCACTATTCTATCCATCTATTCGTTCGTCTATCCATCGTCCCATCCAAGAACACTATCTACGTAGCTGTCTATCTGTTTATCTGTCTAAATATACTATCCATCTACTCCTCCATCTATCCATCGTCCCACCAAAGAACACTATAACTACGTAGCTGTCTATCTGTATGTCTATCTATCTATCTGTCTAAGTATACTATCCCATAACAAGCACACAATCACTACCAATCAGCAAGGAACCGAACACAAATCTGACTCCATCCCTACTAATGGACACAAATAGGCACACCAGCGGTTAATGAGTGAAAATGTATGAAATCTATCAAAGTTAATGTAATCACGAGCAGCACGGTGGGCGTCACTTAATGAGGGAGACACAATTCAATATTACACATCAAGGGGTTAGATCACACCATTATTATTAATCAAATGCTAAATTATCAAGGCTTTATTGACAATGAATTCTAAATAACGAAGATTAAGTTGTGCCAGAGAGAGAGAGAGAGAGAGAGAGAGAGAGAGAGAGAGAGAGAGAGAGAGAGAGAGAGAGAGAGTACTAACCTTTAACTTAACCCCATAGAGCGAGCGAGGATAAATGGAGGTATTTTTTCAGACATTCTCTCTCTCTCTCTCACTAAAATGATCTAGGTTATTTTTTCACTATCTTTTGTTCCTGTTATTTTTAGTCACTAGTAACGACTCTCTCTCTCTCTCTCTCTCTCTCTCTCTCTCTCTCTCTCTCTCTCTTCTGGTACTCACACACACAGCAGAGCCACCGTACATGAAGGAAAAACCACCTGCGTCAGACACTCACCTGTGGGAAGAAACAAGGGATAAAATTAATTAGGATGACCAGAGAGAAGATTACGGACTCGGAGTGACCATAATTGAAGCTCAACATCTAACCTAACCTAACCCAATGCTAATCTAACTTAACTTCACCTGTTCTCCTAAACTATCGTAAACATGTCTGCTGGCTCTCTCTCTTTGTCTGTCTGTCTGTCTGTCTCTCTCTCTCTCTCTCTCTCTCTCTCTCTCTCTCTCTCTCTCTAGGCGGCCTGTCTTTATGAGGCAACACCTGAACAACGTTATGGGATATACTCACAATTAATATCAGACCCCCTACCAATGCTCTCTCGCTTTCTCTCCCTCTCTCTCTCTCTCTCTCTCTCTCTCTCTCTCTCTCTCTCTCTCTCTCTCTCTCTCTCTCTCTCTCTCTCTCTCTCTGGGTTGGTGAGGCATCCGAGCCACTTAATTGAAGTGGGTGAGGGGAAAATAAATGAAGTTGGGTGTTCAGTTCAATGAATGCACCCAGAGTTCATTGGTGAGGGAGAGAGGCGGCTAACTGAGGCCACCGATGATTACAACTGATACTGATGCTGCGTGTGGGAGAATGAGAGAGTCCAGGAACGGAAGGGGATGGTAGAAAAAAAAAGGGATCTGTAAATGAAAAACAAGGATACGTAAATGGAAAAAAAATGCATACGTAAATGAAAATGAAATCAGAATATAACACTTTTACTTTATAGGAGGATAGGAGAAGAGGAGGTCGGAACAGGAATGGAAAATTGACTAAAGAAAGAGATGAGAATGAAGAAAAGGAGGAGGAAGATAGAAAAAAAGATGCGTAAATGAAAAAAAAATGGTACAATCTTTCACTTTGTAGGAGAAAAGGAGAGAATTGGTTGGAACACGGATTGGAAAATTGACTAAAGACAGAGAATGAAGGAAGGAGGAAGAAGATAGAAAAAAAAGGATATGTAAATGAAAAACAATCAGAATATAACACTTTTACTTTGTAGGAGAATAGGAGAAAATGGAGGTCGGAACACGAATGAAAAATTGCCTAAAGAAAAATATGAGAATGAAGGAAAGAAGGACAAAAGAATAAAAGAGAAAAGTGAATAGGAAAAAAGTAGAATACAACATTTTCACGTAGTAGTAGGAGAGAGAAAAGGAGAGAATTGGTTGGAACAGGAATAGAAAATTGGTTAAAGAAACAAAATGAAGGAAGGAAGGAGAGAAAAAAAAATAGGAAAAAATGCATAACAACTCTTTCACGTAGTGGGAATAAAGGAGATAACTTGTTTGAACACGAAGAGATAATTGGTCAGCGTAAGAAATGAGAACGAAAGAAGGAGAGAAGAGAGAATATAAAGTGATACCATGGAAAACAAAAATCAGGAAAAAATAATTTCACGTACAAGGAGAAAAATGAGAGAATAGTTTAGATAGAAATACTTGGTCACGAGAGAGAAGAGAGGAAGAGAGGAAGGGAGGGAAGGAGGGATGACAGATGAACAGTAGAAGGAATGGAGGAAAGATTAAGTATGGAGAGATAACATGAGTAAGGAGGGACGGGGAGGAGAAATGGAGGGAAGAGGAGAGGAGGGAAGAAGGAAGAAAGGTCAGAAGGATGAAGGAACAAAGGGTAAGACAAGGAAAAGATAATAAACGATGATAACTGGCATTAAGAGACAACCCACGGGCACTCTCTCTCTCTCTCTCTCTCTCTCTCTCTCTCTCTCTCTCTCTCTCTCTCTCTCTCCCATGGTTAAAATAAATACATAATTTCTGGTTGCATTTAATTGTTTGCTTTTTCCTTTCGACTCGTATTCTTTCCCTCTATTTTTGTATGCATGTTTCATTTCACTCGTGTATTTTTCTTTCCCTAGTGTTGCTTTTTCATGGTCAGCTTCGATATAACTAATTGTTTCTATATTGCTTCAACTGCCTTTTTTTGTCTCTCTCTCTCCCTTGGCTTCCACTTGCATTTTTTTTATTTATTTCATCATTTTGTCCTTTCATTAAACCACCAACGCTATTCTGTATTTGTTTCATGTACGTATTTCATCAGTGCCAATTTTCTCTTGTGTATTGTAGTGTATCCATTACTCTCGTTCCATTTACCACGAACCATTACTTCCGTTTGTTGTTCTATTATTAGTGTTCCTTTGTTATTGTGTTTGTTCTACGTACGAATATTTCATCAACATTTCTTTCATCTATTGCACATATTAGTCATTCCTTTCAACACCAGTCTGCACTCTCACATATAGTTTATTTTGTTTTCTCTCCGCAATTCACGAAGGTCTATAACAATTCATGTCACAATGCTAACTTTATATTCAAACATAGGAGTAAATTTTGACATTCATACGAGTTGGAGGAGGAGGCGAAAAGAAACACAGGTGCAGGGAGGCGAGTTCATTCCCGACTAGTTTCGCTGATGATTCTTCAGGAGTGAATGTTCAATCTAGTAACGTGAAAGGTGAGCTGAATATCAATATCAAGATGAAAATTAAAAGTCCAACTAAGAGGAAAGAATTCGAGGCAGTGTTGCTAATATTACAGCTCTTCAATACCGCAGAGTGTAAAAGGCAACAAAAAACTAGAGATAACATAAGGAAAATTCATAAACACAAGAAGGAACTCAAAATAATAACCATCACACTACTAAAAAACTTCTCTAACTTTTATCATAACTTCACTCCCTAATAATGTAGAATAACTTGAAGTATAAACATCACCAAAAACACAAAAGATGAAAATAATCCTAAATGCAAAAGCAACAATTCAAAAAACAATTATACTGGTGAAAATAGCGTTAGTATTGCGTCACGTCCTCATGTAAACATTTCAACACTAATCTCAAGGCTGAAATAGAAGAGGATAGAAACACGTTGAAACACAGAAGCTTTATCACATTTCTTTGTCAATGCAAGCCTGAATATCCAGTGCGTCTCATTCTATTCCACCCGACAAACGAAAAACTAACAGCGAAAAGAGAAAACAGGAAACATTACACTATTCTCGCAATTTTTTTTCCATCCAGCACAAAAATACATAAAAGAAAACGATACGAGTTTGCACACCTATTCTATATAACGAGGCTGTTTTTACTCCGCGTCTACATAGATCCACTGAAAGAAATATCGGCGAAAAACACACAAATCTCGATATTTTAAGATTTGCTTTGAATGTGAACGAAAAGAAAACAAGAGCGATTTATTTTGTTCTGTCTCACTTACTTGATTTGATTTGTTGGATTAATTCGAGAGAAAATAAAAAAAAGAGCAAAAATGGATAAATAAACTAAAGCTATTACAACGAGAGTTCTTATACCGAGAAAGTGAAAAAAATATATAAACAGAAAAATTACAAAAAAGCTTTATACACTTCTGGAAACCTTCTCTCTATCAACCATTACGAAAGGATACAAAGCAAACAAAAACACAATTCTAGCAGAGATTTTATAACAGAAACATACAATACAATACACACTCCTCTGTATCCTGTCTTATGAGCGACACGTGTAAGGGAACATGTATAAATTTGTAGCCGGGGAAATACACGCATTGTCTTTATCACTTGTTAACTTCATAACTTCCCTGCCCTGCCTGTTGTCCGCCTCCACAGCTGAGAGATAAAAGAAGTATTATTATGCATTAAAACTTTCACATGTATAAATAAAAATCTTTCTCATATCGCGTAAGTTTTCTTCTTTTCATATTTATTTTCTGGTTTCTTTTCCCCCATCTTCGTTCATGACAGGATAACACACACACACACACACACACACACACACACACACACACACACACACACACACACACATTTTTCCACTCTCATCTTCCATCACCACATGACAGTCTATCGAGTTGCCTAAAGTTGGGAAGAGAGAGAGAGAGAGAGAGAGAGAGAGAGAGAGAGAGAGAGAGAGAGAGAGAGAGAGAGAGAGAGAGAGAGAGAGAGAGAGAGAGAGAGAAATAAAAATAATCACATTAGCATAACTACTCTTTCTGCAACCCCCATTTCCTCTACAAAGCCACTCCCCTCACGCCCCTTTAGTGGTCCCAGGGGCGCCAGCTTCTCCCAGGGGCGGCATAGAGACCATTGATCTCCGCCCACTTCCCCCCTGACGCCCACCTGCTCGGCGCTCCGTCATAAAGTGCAAAGAATGGTGTAAGAAAATACCCCAAGGTGATTCTCTTTTGCTGTTTTACATTATGTGTGTGTGTGTGTGTGTGTGTGTGTGTGTGTGTGTGTGTGTGTGTGTGTGTGTGTGTGTGTGTGTGTGTGTGTGTGTGCGTGTGTGTGTGTGTGAGAGAGGTGGGTTAAGGAGTTAAATGTCGATATTAAAGTATGTTTGATACGATATATTAATTCAACATGTCGTGATTTTTCTATTTTCTTACTGCTATGTTTAAGTAGAAAGCAATCCGACAACAACTACTACTACTACTACTACTACTACTACTACTACTACTACTACTACTACTAATACTACTACTACTATATCCCTACGAATACTATTAGGACATCAACAACAACAACAACTACTACTACTACTACTACCACTACTACTACTACTACTATTACCACTACTACTACTATATAACTACGAATACTATAAGGACATCAACAACAACAACAACAACTACTACTACTACTACTACTTTATAACCACAAATACTATTGCAACATCAACTACTACTACCACCACTACTACTACTACTACTTCTACAACAATAACATCAACTACTACTACTACTACTACTACTACCACTACTACATTATTACTATTAATATCCTACTGGTTGTAAACTCAAGAGAATACAAATCAATGAGTCAAGAGTACCGGAGAGCCTTTTCCTCTTCCTCTTCCTCCTCTTCCTCCTCCTCCTCCTCTGTCAAGCAGTGGAGAAGGAGAGAAAAGAGGAAAGTTTTGGAGTTCCCTGTCTGAAGGCTTCTCATATTTTCCATTAACAGCGAGGGAAATTACTGATGATGATGGAGAGAGGGGGAGAGAAGGGGGGAAGGGAGAGAGAAGAGGGGGGAGGAAGAAGTAAGAGTCTGATTAGTCTTTGGCCTCCTCTCAATTTATTTTTCAGACCTAGTTGACGAATGTCCGGGAGGAGGAGGAGGAGGAAGAGGAGGAGGAGGAGGAGGAGGAGGAAAGATGAATGACGACCAAGATGAAGAGTATGAAAATATGACAGAAGATAATCCGAAAGATGAAGACAAAAGAAGATGAAAGAGAATACCAAAACACACGCAGAAAAACGATGATGGAGAGAGAGAGAGAGAGAGAGAGAGAGAGAGAGAGAGAGAGAGAGAGAGAGAGAGAGAGAGAGAGAGAGAGAGGATATGAATAAAAAAGAAAGATCCAAGTCAGACGAAAGAATGATCCCAATTGCATCCATATTTCATGTCCTTCCCTCATGACCGACAGGATATTGCGAATGATACCCCCCAAAAAAAAAGTCCCAGGGTGAAAAAAAAGAGGAAAATAAAAAAGATAATAAAAGTTCCCTGTTAAAAAAAATGGAAGACAAAAACATACACCTAAAAAAAAAAAAAAAGGAAAAGAACAAACATAAAAAGAC
This sequence comes from Portunus trituberculatus, assembly GCF_017591435.1. Classification (NCBI taxonomy): domain Eukaryota; kingdom Metazoa; phylum Arthropoda; class Malacostraca; order Decapoda; family Portunidae; genus Portunus; species Portunus trituberculatus. The sequence goes on from NC_059274.1 coordinate 2,478,256, forward strand.
AAAAATGAAAAGAAAAACATGGAAAACGTATCAAACTTTGTTAAAAAAAAAGAAAAAAGAGAGAAAAACGAAAAAGTTGTAGTTTTAATATTTGATTTTTCCATCAATATATATATATATATAAAAACTGGCAATTGGCGACACCTTAGGCACGTTTGGCAATGGTTAAAAAATAGATATTGGAATAGAAATTGTTTGGCGTGTGTGTGTGTGTGTGTGTGTGTGTGTGTGTGTGTGTGTGTGTGTGTGTGTGTGTGTTTCTCTTAGGGTTACATGAAACAGAGGGTGATAAGAGAAGGGAGGAAAGGACGGAGTGAGGGAGAGGGAGCGAGAAAAGATGGAGGGTGGGAAGGAATAAGCTGGGGAGAGATGGAGGAAGGGAGAGATGGAGGGAAGGAGAAAAGGGGAGAAGGAGGGAGGGGGGAAGAAGGAGGCCATGTAGTACTGGTTTACACTCACGAGGAAATGAGGCTTAGAGAGAGAGAGAGAGAGAGAGAGAGAGAGAGAGAGAGAGAGAGAGAGAGAGAGAGAGAGAGAGTCAACAAAAGGTTCAACAACTTCCCAAATCCTCAAATGTTTCTTTTCAAAACCAATCCGATGACGCTAAAACCAATTATAACACCATATATATTTCCCCAAAAAACTTTCTGACGCATTGGACTTAAAATGAATCGAAAAAAAAAAAAATGTAAAGCTTCTTATTTCTCTCGCTTTGGAATGAATACTTTAACTGAAGATTGCGAAAGTGTAGTCTCTTTATATCTGTATGTATGTGTGTCTCTGTCTCTCTGTCTGTTCGTCTCTCTAACCCGTGTGAAACAAAAGCAGGCCAGACTCGAGTCCCGGTGTGTGTTGTCCCTTAAAAGTCACTGCACCTGAGCTAACTTCCCCTTTGCGCATCACCGCTCTCTCACCTGTACGCTGCAACATTCCAACACCACCACCACCGCCGCTATCACCACCACTACCACTACTACCACCACCATCACCACCACTACCACTACTACTGCCATTACCCTCATTAAGACCATCACCACCACTACTACTGCACCACTACCACCATTATCACCATCATCATTGTCAGCCATTATCACCATTAACACCACCAGCGCCACCACTATCACTATTACCACCACTACCACTACTACTGCCACTACCATCATGAACACCACCATCACCATCACTATTACCACTATCATCATTAACACCATCATCACCACTACTACAATGAACACCACCACTATTACTACTACCACCAACACCACCACCATCACCAACATTATCATCACCAGCACCATGCATAAACAGCACCATCACCACCAACACAACACCACCACAATCACTACCACCGCTACCACTATCATTACCACCATTACTTTGTTTCACTGTCCCTTTGATACGTTTCTTTGCCAATACTCTTATCCAACGTATCTTCTTTATTTTCTGCATTATTTCAATTTAACGTGTCTTTTTAGGGGTTTTATTTTCCATAGCATTTAATTCCAAGATATTTTTTTTACATTTATTTAACTTTTCTTTGTTTCAGTATTCAAGTTCAATATATCTTTATTTTCGCTTCATTTTCAATTCTGTTTAATATTGTACGTCTCTTTTCGTAGACGGCACGATCTTTTATGCCTTCTTTTTCTGTTACGCTTTAGGATTGTTCATCAAGACATTACGTTCCTCTTTCTTACTTTGTTCTTGTTCATTCAGTTACATTCTCCTTCATTCTGTTACATTCTCCTTCATTCTGTTACATTCTCCTTCATTTTATTGCATTTTTCTTCATTCTGTTGCATTTTCCTTCATTCTGTTACATTCTCCTTCATTCTGCTACATTCTCTTTCATTCTGTTACATTTTCCTTCATTCTGTCGCATTCTCCTTCATTGTTACATTTTCCTTCATTCTGTTACATTCTCTTCTTCAGTGACATTACTATTTATTGCTTTTTTTCCTTACTATTCTTTATTGCTGTTTCAGTGATATTCAGTAAGTCATTATGTTACTTTGCTCTTTCCTTGCCATTTTGGGTAGAATTTTACACTACATAATTGGATCATAAACTATTTTTCACTGGTAATCTTTTTTTTTCGTATTTTTTTTAAGCGAGTGGCAATTACGTATTTTTGTACGATAATGTCACGCTCTTTGTGCTTCTTTCATGTTAGCTTTGCTCATTTTGCTTGCTAGAACTGCATTACAGCTTCCATTTATTATTTACTCTCGGACAGAATGGAATGCAGGTACAAAAAAAAGAGAAAAACTACAAAAAAGAAGAAAATATGCAGGAAAAGAGGATAAAGATATAAGATCAGGAAAATTATTAACTCCAGCAAAGAGGAAAACATGAACATAAAAGGGAACAAATTAATATAGGGACATGTGTTTTAATACCTGAGGGGAAAGTAGATGGAACACTTGTGGGCAAAGTTACGAGGGGAAATTTGTCTCAATGGCTGACGGAACGCTGAGGGGAAACTTTAACTCTCCACCTGTCAACATTGAGGGAGGGGAAACACCTGAGGGAAACAAAAGAGCCGGAAAAAAAACAGAAGTTTTCCTCCGCATCTGTCAACACATGAAGGAGAGAAACACGCGAGGAGGTAATGGAGGAGGAGGGAAAAAAATGTCTCCAGAATGAGAGAGAGAGAGAGAGAGAGAGAGAGAGAGAGAGAGAGAGAGAGAGAGAGAGAGAGAGAGAGAGAGAGACTTCACACCTACAAGAAGCAGAGAGGGGAAAAATATCACACTTGTTAACACGCACACGGTGAAAAGTGGAAGGGGGAAAAAGAGGAAAAACTCACAACTACTCGTACATGAACTCAACCTGTGTGTTCGTGACGAGAAGTGACGAGAAACTGTGACGCATGGGTGAGGAAGGAGAGAGGAAAACGTACGTGTGTGTGTGTGTGTGTGTGTGTGTGTGTGTGTGTGTGAGGGAGTGTTTACCATGTTTTCATCTTCTTACAAGTTGTTGACGCGAAAGTTCTGTATTGCCAGCCTTGCACTGCTTCAAGTTATTGGGCTTCACTTCACTTTCTCACTCACTTACTCACTTCCTCTCTGACCTCGCTGGAAGAAATATACGAGGAAGGAAGGAAGCAAGATGAAAAACATACATTTATATCTGAATCTCTCTGCATATCATCAAATAAGCGAGGCAAGTAACACATCACGTTATTCGACTTCAATTTTTGTACTTATTCACTCACTTTCTTCCTAGCGTGTCGAGAGGAAATATACGCGAAAATAAAGAGGATGAAAAAAAAGTGGAAAAATGTTTATGTATCACCAAATAAATGAAGAAATAACAAATCAACGAAAAAAAAAATCAATACCAAATAAAATAAACTAACAAACAACACACACACTAAAAATAAAAAAAATAAAAAAATGAATAAAAACAAGCATTATCAGACATCACACAAAGAGAGAAACACAACAAAGAAAACGGGGAAACTAAAAGAAAGAAAAACCAAAGAGAACAAACACTGATAACACAACACAAAGCTCCATTTCCACAGCCAATTCATCTCCACGACACAACCATACGGACTCGAGCGATAAAAGTGTAAATAAAAACCTTAATATATAACACGAGTCCGCGGCATTAGGAAGGAATCGAGCCATCTGTCTGGGGTACTCAAGGTCCTTTTCTGACTCCCTATCTGATTAATTCCCAACATCTGGCTTGGGGGAGAGAGAAACGCGAGATTGGGTGGTGCTAGTGCTGGTGGTGCTGGTGATGGTGGTGCTGGTGGTGAATGTGCTGTGTTGAGCGGTGTTTTGCGTGTACGTGGTTGCTTTTACGTGGTAGGTGTGGGTAAGGGTGTGGCTTGAAGGGCATGGATTAGCCAGGGTATGTTTTGCGATAAGAGAATGAGGGGAGTAAGACGCATGCTTGTTATGTAACTTGGAGTATTGAGAGAGAGAGAGAGAGAGAGAGAGAGAGAGAGAGAGAGAGAGAGAGAGAGAGAATTAGCAGATAAATAACACTTTTCAACAACTCACCCCATCTCTCTCTCTCTCTCTCTCTCTCTCTCTCTCTCTCTCTCTCTTACAGTGCCTTGCTCAGCCAGTCGACTCTTGAACCTCTCTCGATTCACCTGAACCTTTTTCCTTCTCTTCCTTTCACTCTTAGATTGTTACCATTCAAGTGAAGCAGCGTGTTTGTTACAGAAAAGACTGGCATTCTCTCTCTCTCTCTCTCTCTCTCTCTCTCTCTCTCTCTCTCTCTCTCTCTCTTGCCACTGCTATGTCACGCCACTTCTGTTTGTTTCTCTCTTGACTAAGGTTTGTGTGTCTTTTTTCCATGACTTCCTGTGTATGTGTGCTTAAATCTCTCCCTCACCCTCTCTCTCTCTCTCTCTCTCTCTCTCTCTCTCTCTCTCTCTCTCTCTCTCTCTCTCTCTCTCTCTCCCCTTCCATCTATACACTCTTTTCCCTCCAATTTCCTCTTCCAATCACCAAAATATCCTAACACTAAACTTGCGCTAACCTACACACACACACACACACACACACACACACACACACACACACACACACACACACACACACACACACACACACACACACACACACACACACACAGGGTATCGGATCTCCCCTCCCCATGCAGTACCTCGTTAGCTGCAGGTGGTGGCAAGTTATTTCATGGAAGGTGCAGGCATTCTAGTACTTGTTAACCGGGTGACAGAGGTAGTGGTGGTGGTGGTGGTGGTGGTGGTAGGGAGCTGCGTCATTACCAGCACGCAAACTCACCAAAAGGATTGCTTGTTTTGGATAATTGCTTCCTTGTGGTGTTTTGTTGATTTTTCTCTTTTTTTGTGTGTGTGTGTGTTGCGTTGATTAATGTTTTTTATTTATTTATTTATTTTTTTTTCAGTAAGTGTTTCGTGTTGTGGTGGAAATGTTTGGTCTTGTTTGTTTTTTTTTTTCTTTTCTATTTGGTGTATGTTGAATTGCTGAGAAACTCACACGGATTCAGATGCTACAGGCTACACACTTACTAAATGCTACAGGCTACACACTTGCTAAATGCTACAGGCTACACACTTACTAAATGCTACAGGCTACACACTTACTGCATCTGATTACTCAAGCTCATTTTCTAAGGCAAGTATATTCATTAGTTTCCTTTTATTTACGTGCTCTTTTCCTTCTACGTACATTGCTTTCCTTCTACGTACATTGCTTTCCTTCTACGTACATTGTTTTCCTTCTACTTACATTGTTTTCCTTCTACGTACATTGTTTTCCTTCTACGTACATTGTTTTCCTTCTACGTACATTGTTTTCCTTTTACGTACATTGCTTTCTTTCTACGTACATTGCTTTCTTTTACGCACGTTGTATTCCGTTTATGTACGTTGTTTTCCTTCTACTCACGCTTTTTTTCCTTTTACCTACGTTCTGTTACCCTTTTACGTCCGTTTTGTTTTCCTTTTACGTCCGTTGCGACCGTGGCTGTGGTTATAGTTGTGTAAAGACTGACTGAATCAACAAAGGGACGCAATGCAGTGTACGTATTTTCACTGGGATTTCATCTGGTTTTAATTGGAGATCGCTGGGCCTTGCCACCTGAGTCTCCTCTTTAAAGCCCGCCTCTCTCTCTCCATCTCTCCATACCCGGCTCGTAGTCCACAGAGGGAATAAAAGAACCGTACACACGCAATACTTCTGAACTACTGTGGTATTGTGACTTACAGTTCCACGTTGTCTGTATTAAAAGAGCGCGAAGGTGACCCAATTTGTTAATAATACTAGATGTTTTAAAAGTCCGAGTCCTTTTTGTTAGAGCACACCAAGTTATCATTTCCTTTTCCTGCTGCCACTGCCAATCACGTGATTCATCAAAGGGAATAAATGGCTTATTTTCATTACTGTGTCTCTTTTACTGGGAAATATCAACGTGGCATTACTGTTTTCTACTTTCTCTTTTGTATTGTTCAGTGAATATTTGGGTTCAGTGTATATTTCACTTATTTTCGTGCCGTTGTTTCCTTTAATGCTATGTTTTCTTCCCTCTTTTAGTAACGGGAGACTTAGAAAAGATAAGACAAGGTAAAGAGCAAGCACAACGACAATGTATATACGTCATTTAGAGATGTAATATATTTTTTTCCGTCTCCTAGTAATGCAAATTAAAAAATAAGCACATAGACACAAGATAAACTTATTCAAATATAAATAAAACGCCTGTACATCATTTAAAGAGGCAACATACAAGCAATTCCTCTTTAAATTGTACCAAATCACTATAAAAAACAAGGATAAACTCTTAGAAATACACGGCTTTCCCCATCACCTTTTACACTACCGGCGCACAGTGAAGCATTGGCGCAGGGTAAGTCAACAATCCCGGAATGAATAAAGAAGATGCGCACACACTTTTGCTCTTCCCGGCCAGTAATTGGGAGAATCAAGAGTACTGAATTAGCAGAGCACGTTTCGGTGAGTAGGAACGTCATTTATCGGTCTGCTTGGTGCGCTGGCAATGAGGGAACCTGTGTGCCTGATAACTGGCGGGAAATTAAATGCTTCACCAACTCACTTGCTCTACCATATAACCAAACTGTTGACCTGCCTGCGAGATATGACGTGTGTGTGTGTGTGTGTGTGTGTGTGTGTGTGTGTGTGTGTGTGTGTGTGTGTGTTTGAAGGTGTCTATGTACGCAAGGGGAAATATAACAAGCACAGAGAAAGAGAGAGAGAGAGAGAGAGAGAGAGAGAGAGAGAGAGAGAGAGAGACCTTCCTCCTCCCCCACCTAACTCCTCACTCCTCTCTCTCTCTCTCTCTCTCTCTCTCTCTCTCTCTCTCTCTCTCACACACACACACACACACACACACACACCAACAACAACAAGGCTTAAATCTCCACACCTCGCCCTTTCGCACTGCTTTCTCTGTCTCTTCGTCGTCGCCTCCCTCAGTAAACTTTGTGTTCGTGAGGCCCTGAAGCTGCCCAGCCGTATCTCGCCGCGGCTGGCTCCTCGCCCACACGGGAGCAGGTTTACGAGACCACCCCCGCCAGAGTGCGTGTCTACAGCGCCAGGCAGCGTCCACGTCCTCGCTTCTAGAGGACATGGGACGTGCACGGCTTGAGTTACCGGTCCCCTGTCGCTACTCCTGCTATCCTGTGCTTCTCTCTTTGTTCACTCTCCTCTTTCTCTTCCTCTATTCTTTCCTTCCTTGCCTCCTTGTTTGTCTATGTGGTTATCTTTGGTTCTTTTTTTCGTTTTTATGGTTTCTTTTTTATCCTATATATATATCGTTTTTTCTCCTACTCTCTCTCTCTCTCTCTCTCTCTCTCTCTCTCTCTCTCTCTCTCTCTCTCTCTCTTCTTTCCCACTTACGTCTCTATCCTTCTTTATTTATCTCACCTCTCTTGTTTTGTTCTTTTATTGTATGTTTCTCCCGTTAATATGTAGAAATCTTGTTAATCCGTCACTAAAACTATAGAAAAAACATTTAAAAGCCGTGTAATTCCAACAACGGTGCGGAAAGGTTTCAGATTTCAGAATAGCACACTCATTTTTCTACCCAACCTAACCTAACCTAACTTAACCTGATCTAACTTAACCTAACTTAACTTAACCTAACCTAACTTAACCTAACATTAATTTTCCTACATTCATGCGTGTTTCCTCCTTCTCTCCCTCTATACTTCAGTCCCTCTCAGTTTTACCTCTCCTCTTGAAAACTTTAGTCCCTACATATCTCCTCCCTCTCGCTCTTCTTTCTTTTTTTTCTCTCTTCTCTTTCTCTCTTCCAGCTTTACTTAACTCTCGCCTCCTCCCATCTCGACTCACCAAGCCTCTATTTCCACTTCACTCCATCTTGCCTCACTTGCTATCGTAGTCTCTCCGTTCTCTCCTCCTTTTCCTCTTTTTTTCTTCCTTTTCTCCATTCTCCCTCACTTTCACTCCTCTAGATATCGTCCTTATACAGCTTTCTCTCTCTCTCTCTCTCTCTGACTTTGTATTCTAACTTCTCTTTTCTTCCTCTTTCCTTGTCTCTTTTATTCTTTCCCCTTCCTTGCTTTAGCCCTTTCTTCTTTTTTCTCCTCTTTATTCCTTCCTTCCTCTGTGGTCGTACGTCTCTCTCTCTCTCTCTCTCTCTCTCTCTCTCTCTCTCTCTCTCTCTCTCTCTCTCTCTCTCTACCAATACAACTGCTGGCGGAAACTCTCTCCAATCAGGTAACTTTGGCTAATATAATCAAGTAATAACAGTCTTTGTGCGAATTAGCAATAATATAATAAAGAATGTAAATGTCAAGCGAGTATATTCATTATAAATTAAAGAGAAATATTACTTCATCCTTCTTTTTTTCAGTTTATAAAAAGAGAAACAAAAATCGACAAAGTGAGGATATAAACTGTTATTGTGTGTTATTTTTTTTTTTTTCTTTTCATTCATAAAGCGTTTCTGATTCTGATGATATAAAAAATGTGTGATAGTTTATACCCCAACAATGAGAGTCTCCAAGCATAGTATCTCATCATAGCACGTAAAACACTATAGATCCATAAAAATACATAAAAACACACACAAAATACATATCAAACACAAGAAAAACAATCCATCTTAACCCCTTCAGTACCATGACGCATTTGCATATTCATTCTGGTTACTATTTCGCGATTTTATACATCAGAAACTCATGTAGGGGCATTAAAATAGTGAAGACTGTGGCCATTAATCTTCTGACCTCCATAGACCCTTGGTGAAGTCAATAAAATGGTCTAATCGTACACAGATCTCAAGGTAAAAATGTGTCCTAGTATTGAAAGGGTTAAAGGAAAGAATGCCGTACATCAGATAAATATAAACACAAGGGCTATCTTTTCATTATGTGTCAGTGGTGGTGGTGGTGGTGATAACTTCATTAGTGTTCTGCTGTCTTGTGAGAGCTGCAAAAAGGAAAGAATGCTGTACGTCAGATAAATATAAGTACATGGACTATCTTTTCACCATTTGTCAGTAGTGGTGGTAGTGGTATCGGTGGTGGTAACTTTAGGTGGTGTTCTGTTGTCTTGTGAAAGTTGCAAAGGGTGGATGGAGGAGTGGAGAGGCAGGGGAAGGATAGGTACGGAGTGAAAATGTGGGAAATGGGAAGAAGGTTTGTCCGTATCCCAAGAGAAAGGAACTGATTTGTAAGTACACAGGTGGAAAATGTTGTAGGGACCTGTGAAAAATAAATGTCTTCTCTTTTCCCTTTTTTTTCTCACTTCTTATCTTTCTTCTCCATTATATTCTCTTCTCTCACATGTAGTTTAGTCTATTTTCTGTGCAGTTTATTGTATTTTCTATATATATGTGTTTGGTATATTGGTGTGTGTGTGTGTGTGTGTGTGTGTGTGTATTTTTCCTTTTTTTTTCCTCTTCTTCTTCTCCCTCTTTCTCTTTTCTTCTAATTTCCACCTTTCATTCATCCTATCTTCAGCATTCTTCTTTCAAAATGAAGAATCTCCTTTCCGCGTCTCCTTCATCATTTCTCTCAGTTGTATTCCTCCTCCTCCTCCTCCTCCTCCTCCTCCTCCTCCTCCTCCTCCTCCTATGTCGATAATGGCAATCACAAAGCATTGTCATCTCCCCCTTCTTCCGATACACACACACACACACACACACACACACACACACACACACACACACACACACACCGCTTCCCTTTTCCCGCCTCTCTCTCTCTACCTAATAAATAATACATGAGGTCGATAGCAACTCAGTCCCATACAATCGACAGCTTTGGTAATATTATGGTGTTCTGTCAAAGGATTTCACACACGGCATCCTACACGCTTGGGTTCGTGTTGAAATGTATCCTTTTTCGCTTTCCTCTGTGTGTGTGTGTGTGTGTGTGTGTGTGTGTGTGTGTGTGTGTGTGTGTGTGTGTGTGTGTGTGTGTGTGTGTGTGAAGGGGGGGAAGATGGGGGAGGGGATGGTTTCTGTGTGTAAGGGGGTAGGAGGAAATATTTTTAGTTTGCATTATTTATCTATTTACTATTTATTTATTTATTTATTCATTCATTCATTGAACTAAACATTAATTCAAATCTGCCTCTGTGTGGGGATGAAAAAACTGCGCACATGATACGAGAGACTTTTGAATAGAAATTAACTATTTTATATCTATTGAAATAAACGAAACAAATAAATAATAATCACTTCTTTTTATCTGCCACTCAATTACGAGCCACTATGTTACCACTACCAATTTCACCATCAGAAATTACAAATAGAAGAGGAAAATAGTGATATGCAAAATTACAGTAACTTTGCCTTATAAATCTCACTTATCTACCGTTAGTACAGAGATAAACACTGCACAATAACAAAATTACAAAATCTTTCATCTTTACCAACATTTCTCAACAGTCTACTATCATTATCTCTTCTGCAGCGTTTTCATATCCATTCTACTTACTATTTGGCGACTTTATACAGCTTCAGATACTTATGTGGGGATTGAAATAGAGAAGACTGTGGCCAATAATCTGCTGACCTCCATAGAACCTTCCTAATGTAGATAAAATAGTCTTACTCGCAAATCATGGTAAAAATGCGTCTCAGTTCTGAAGGGGTTAATACGATACAAACATCACACGACAATATTCAAAGCCATACGACAGAAACATCACCCAAAAACATAGAGAATTACAAACTCTTTACCTTTACCATCTCTCAACCGTCTACTACCATTAACACCACAGAAACACAAAAACTTACAAAATAAAATAACTTTCATCTTTACTAACATCTCCCAACCTTCCACCATTACTAATACGACATAAACGTCACCCAACAACATACAGAATTGCAAACCCTTTACCTTGTACTATCAGTAACACCATAAAAACACATAATAACTAACAAAATTACAAAACGTTTACCTCTACGAACATCTCCCAACCTTCCACCATTACTAATACAATAGAAACATCACCCAACAACATACAGAATTACAAAACCATACGTTTTCTTCCCTCTGCCTCTGTGACGTGAAGTGCAGAACGTTCCCTCATGCTTGTCACACTTACGTTATTCACCTGCATGCTTTACTATGGTTGTTTTTGCGCCCCGCCTCCATATTGTTCCCGTTACTCATGAGGGCGCAGCAATAAAGGTCTCAAAGGTGTCCTGTTTTATGGAGAGCAATCACAAGCGTGCGTGTTTTATGTGGAAGGAAATAATGATGAATACTCGTGTTTGTTTGCATTGCTTCTCTCTACCTACCAGCCCCCCCCCCAGCCTCCCCACGTGTATTTGTTTTATTGTGTGTGTATGTGTGTTTGTGTGTGTTTATGTGTGTTTGTGTGTGTTTGTGTTTGTCTGCCTATCTGTTTCCCTTTTTCTGTGTCTATCTATTTATTACCTATGCATATTGTGTTGTTTATGTTTATTCATTTGTGTGTGTGTGTGTGTGTGTGTGTGTGTGTGTGTGTGTGTGTGTGTGTGTGTGTGTGTCTTTTGTCTGTATCTTTACCTGTTACTTAGTTTCTTTGCATGTTACTCCATTAATCTGTGTAACTATTTATTTCTGATCTAAGTTTCATTATCTACCTCTTATCACCTCTATATATCTATGTAATTAATCATTTATTACTGATTTAGTGATGAGAGAGAGAGAGAGAGAGAGAGAGAGAGAGAGAGAGAGAGAGAGAGAGAGAGAGAGAGAGAGAGAGAGAGAGAGAGAGAGAGAGACCCTGTTACCTCGCCGTGGTGATTTCCTGAGGAATGACTGATTCCTTCCCCCTTGTTTCCTTCCTTTCTTCCTCCCTTCTACCCTCCTTTCCTCCCTACCTACCTTCCTCCCTCCCTCTCCCCCCTCCTCCTCCTCTTCAATAATATGAATTGCTATTAATCTCTTACTTAAATTTCTTTCTCTCTCTCTCTCTCTCTCTCTCTCTCTCTCTCTCTCTCTCTCTCTCTCTCTCTCTCACACACACACACACACACACACACAGAAAAGGGAAAACGAGAACAAAGCTGTGAATCTGACTATTTACTTTTAGTCTAGTCACTCTCCCGGCACTGATAGCGATGCACACACGCACACACACACACACACACACACACACACACACACACACACACACACACACACACACACACACACACACACACAGCATTTTAACGCAGCAGCACCGGACACTTTGAATGTTCGCACCAAACTAACGTTCCGACACACACTCAACATTTCCATTTAAACATTTTACCCTCCTCCACATTTACCTTCCAGAGCAGCACACAACACACAACACACAACACACAACACCACTCGCTCTGCACGCAACATCGAACTTTGCACCACTACAGGGCTTACCGAGGGGCTGGTTCCCATTGCCATCATGGTGTGTGTGTGTGTGTGTGTGTGTGTGTGTGTGTGTGTGTGTGTGTGTGTGTGTGTGTATGTTAATAGTTTCGATTCTGAAGATTCTATGGTTTTTTTGAGTAAAGATTTTGATGGCACGAAACCAAAAAGGTGTTCTATTGGTTGGTTTGTGTGCGTGTGCGTGCGTGTGTTTAATTCACCTCACCTCGGTCGCCTGCTGGTCACCCAGCCAGTCTTCCTCATTACGGAGCGAGCTCAGAGCTCATAGACCGATCTTCGGGTAGGAATGAGACCACAACACACTCCACACACCGGGAAAGCGAGGCCAGAACCCCTCGAGTTACATCTTGTACCTATTTACTGCTAGGTGAACAGGGGCTACACATTAAGAGGCTTGCCCACTTGCCTCGCTGCGCAGGGATTCGAACCCGGTCCTCTCGATTGTGAGTCGAGCGTGCTAACCACTACACTACGCGGTGTGTGTGTGTGTGTGTGTGTGTGTGTGTGTGTGTGTGTGTGTGTGTGTGTGTGTGTGTGTGTGTGTGTGTGTGTGTGTAATTCACTGTTTGATCTGCTGCAGTCTCTGACGAGACAGCCAGACGTTACCCTATGGAACGAGCTCAGAGCTCATTATTTCCGATCTTCGGATAGGCCTGAGACCAGGCACACAACACACACCGGGACAACAAGGTCACAAATCTTCGATTGACATTCCGTACCTACTCACTGCTAGGTGAACAGGGGCTACACGTGAAAGGAGACACCCATATATCTCCACTCGGCCGGGGAATCGAACCCCGGTCCTCTGGCTTATGAAGCCAGAGGTGTGTGTGTGTGTGTGTGTGTGTGTGTTGGTCTGAATAGGCAGTTTTTTTTTTTTTTATTTTGTGTGAGTGATTTTAAGATTCCTTGGGTGTACTGCCGTGATTCTTTATGCTTCTCGTGAAGGAAAACTGTGACTATTTGACTTGTAAGAATCAGTATAAGATAAAAAGATTCTACTGCCAAGGTAACTAAAATTAAAAGAATGCGAGTGACTTCCGTGATTGTATGACGTGATTCTTTATGCTTCTTATGAAAGAAAACTGTGACTATTTGACTTATAAGACTCAGATGGCGAATAAGTATAAGATAAAAGATTCTACTGCCAAAGTAACTAAAAACTAAAAGCATGCGAGTGACTTCTATGATTGTAAAGGTAGCTAATATATAATTCTGAAACATGGAATGGGAAATTCACCTCTATACTCATTTATCTGAAAAATTATCCATATGTTTGTTGATAAAGCGACCTTAGAACAGGCGTGTGTGTGTGTGTGTGTGTGTGTGTGTGTGTGTGTGTGTGTGTGTGTGTGTGTGTGTGTGTGTGTGTGTGTAGACGAGTTGCAAAAGTGAAGGAGATTTATAGGCATGAATGTAAGAGTGAAATATGATGGCATGGGAGCGTGTGGGTGGCTTGGGATTGCCTCTCGCTTTAAGTGTTGCTCTGGGATTAAACAACAGTCAACAGCCACACAGGGAAGCGAAACTGTACGAGCTATGCGTGTCGACACAGGTGTGGGTGTGGAGAGGGGTGAATGGTGTGCATGAGGTGCAAAACTAGTAGTGAACAAGTGAGGCTGTATGGTTAAGTTAGATGTTCAGTTGTGGTAGGTTAGCTTACATAAAACTGAAGATAAATAGTTAAGTTAGGTTCTGTTCGGCTAGGTTAGGTTATGTTAGCTTACATAAAAGTGTAGGTATATAGTTCAGCTAGGTTAGTTTGGGTTAGTTTGGGTTAGTTAAGGTTAGGTTAGGTTAAATACTTTTACTCTATACCACGGAAAAATGTCTATAGTTATCTAATAAACCAAAATGAGTAAGGTGATAAAAAATCTTTCTAAACCCAAACTAATTTCACAAACATCCATCTCTCCCTATTCAATCATTCATCACCTGTACGTGAGTTAAGCTTACACAAATGGCGTCTAATTTGTCTAGAAAACAACGATTCGTCAAGCGGATACCTAATTATTTTCGCAATTACCAACCCGTCACTGCTGAACCGTCTCCAGTCACACCGCTCCAGCCACCACCACCACCACCACCACACCTTTCTCGCGCTTAAAAAGGCAGACACAGCAATTGCCTGACGCCCTCCTTGCCAACCCACCTGTCCCTTGGCGGCAGGTGTAAGTCCCCCTTCTCCAATGCACACACTCTCTTTATTGTTCCTCTTTGCTCTCAGTAGCGGCAAATATTCTCCTAAGGGACTCCCGCAGGTGAAAGAGGAGTGATCAAGGTCGCCCAGGTAACCTCTAGCTCCCATTAAGCCACCAGGTAGGTAAATGGTAAGAGGAGGAGGAAGAGGGAAGGGAGGAAGGGTAATAAGAAGGGGAACAAAACCGGAATAGCTATTGTGAATTTACTTTTCTTCGCATTTACTGAACGACGTGGTAAAGGAGAAAAAAGGGGAGGAGAAGGAGGAGGAGGAGAAAAAGACGCAATAAGTAGGATAAGAAAAACATAATAGTTGTTTTCGGAGAGTGGTTAATGAGAAAGAAGAAAAGAAGAGAGATAAAAAAAACAAGGAAAAGGAATTGACACAACGTAAAAGGAAAACAGGATGTGAAGGAATAAAACAAAGAGAAATAGAGAAAGATAAATGAGAAACAATTGTACAAAATGGAAAAGTGTCCCGAGGAATAACAATTTGTATCTTTCATTAATTTGTATTTCCCAGATTTGTAATATTCGTCTGCCTTTATAAATTTTCCTTCCATAACGTCCATTTATATAATTTCACTTTCCTTTAAAGCAACTCGTGTATCTGTTTTGTTTTATCATTTTCTTTTCAGACACGGATTTTCGTTACAGCACAAAACACACCTATAATTCCCCTCTACAGACGTACATGACGTTAAAAAGACGAAATGAAATAACAAAAGACCCATTTAACATTTTTTTCTACGTCTACAAGCGCGCCATCAGGTTCCCGTCGCTAATTATCTGCTTGCGCGGTGTTGCCTAATAATATTTTGATCATTAGCTTCACCGTGTTTCATTACTGCAACACGATCAACTTTCCGCTTGGAGGAGGCTAAATTGAAAATGTGCATGCTATTAAACCCTATTTTTCTGCCGGAGCTTAAACACGGCTGGCTCATTGATTACTAATTAACTTCTTTTAGCGAAGGGCCCGTGTGTTTTCACCGCTCACGTCTCACACTCCTGCCGGGTTCCTAACTGGTGTTGGTTCATTCTGAGGTTAAGTGAAGCAGTGCAGAGCCGAGTAGCAAGTTCTATGGTAGGAGTGCGTCATTAAAAGCTACTTAGGGTCTTCCACCTCATTCCCTTCGCTCTGTTTCATAAATATTCGCTAAATCTTTGTCGGGAAGAGGAAACATTGCGGGAAAGGTTGAGAAAAACGGGAATTCTTCAAGGTTGGGAAGGTACTGATGGTCGGTCTCTCTCTCTCTCTCTCTCTCATTCTTCAAGGTTGGGAAGGTACTGTTGGTCTCTCTCTCTCTCTCTCTCTCTCTCTCTCTCTCTCGGATGGTATACAAATATTTCCTGTAACAGGATTGAAAACAACCATTAGACTAACTAACTCTTCGAAAACTGTGGCTAAATACAAACATTTCCAGCCAGTCAGTCAATCAATCAGTCAGCCAGTCTGTCCGCCAGTCAACCAGCCACTAGTCAACCAATCAGCCAACTCATTAGTCTTTCAGTCAATCAGCCAACTTGCCAATCACTCAGTAAACATATCAGTCAGCCGGTCAGTTAGCCATTCAGCCAGTCCACACACCAGCTCACCACTACCTCGCATACCATCCACCTACACACACACCCATTTGACAAAACTTTATCCTCACAAACTCGACTTCAGGCAACAGAATGACTGACAGAAACAAGAAAGCCACCAACACACACACACACACACACACACACTGCACCAGTAAACTAAGCAACTTACACTATCAGCCTCACTGCCACATCCACCACCATTGCCACCACGATCACCACCACCAGCCCCGCACCCTGGTTGTCATTTATCAGAGGGAACAAAAGGTAAAGAAGCCAGTGTGTCATGACTTACTGCCTTTATCCGTCCCTATCGAGGCTCAATTATCAAAACAGAATGGTCACTCACATCAACTCTTACGTAGATATAAGAACACTCCTATTTCGACTTTTGCTAAGCTGATTAACCCCTTCAGTACTGAGACAAATTTTACCTTGATTTTTGGGTATGATTAGACGATTTTATTTGTATTATGAAGGATTTTTAGAAGTCAAAAGGTTAATGGCCGGAGTCTTTACCATTCTAATCCCAACTTATGTTTCTAAACCTGTATAAAACCACCTAATAGTAAGCAGAATGAGTATGGAAACGCGTCATGGTACTGAAGGGGTTGATAAGAGGAAATATATAGTGAAAGAATGTGAAGTAAGTAAATATATTCCTTCCAACTTCACTATCTGTTATGATGCGTTCACTTATATAACAACTTCACTTTGACTGACTTCATCTGCATCAACTTTGCTTTTTGTCTATTTCATTTTCAGTGTATTTCAATTGCCTTTGCTTGCAGTGTCTTTATCATAGCCCTCTGATGATGTAGTTTTTAATTCCTTGTTTTAAATGTGACTTGTCGCCCGAAAGGATATTTGACAAACTGTTATTATTATCATTATTTTTATCATTATCATCACGCACACTCTCTCTCTCTCACACTCACACACACACACACACACACACACACACACACACACACACACACACAGAGATAAACAACTGAAAACATAAATTCAACTTGAAAATCTATCTCGAGGAATAAAGGAAATCAAAATTAATGAAACGAAAGGAGAAAGTGATAGAGAGAGAAACAAAATTAACAGAGGAAGACGGGAGAGGGGAGAGAAGAGAAGAGAGAAAGAGGAAGGGAGAGGAAAAGAGACAGGGAGAGCTAACAAAACCAATAAAGGAAGGAAGAAGGAAAAGGTTGACCAGGTAGGAAATAGAATGGAGTGAAAGGAAATGAAAGGAAGGGGAAAGAGAGAGAGAGAGAGAGAGAGAGAGAGAGAGAGAGAGAGAGAGAGAGAGAGAGAGAGAGAGAGAGAGAGAGAGAGAGAGAGAGAGAGAGAGAGAGAGAGAGAGAGAGAGAGAGAGAGAGAGAAAGGAAGACGGAAGGAAGGAGAGGAGAGGCAGGTGGGAGAGGGAAGGGACGGAAAGTCTAGTTTGGTCTGACCTGGTCTATGGAAGCAATCAGGAAAAAACAGAATTTGAAGGTGGAAAAAAAGTTAGTTATTTTCTTTCGTCTTCTTCCTCTTTCTCCTCCTCCTCTACCTCCTTCTTCTTTTCCTTCCTCTTTTCTTCCTTCACTTACTCCTTCTCTTTCTTCTACTCTTCCTCTGCTTGTTCTTCTTATTCTCTCATTCTTTCTCTTCTCTCTTTACCTCATCCTTTTTTCCTTCTTCTCTTCACTCCTTCCATCTCTTCTATCTCTTGGAAAAAAGTTAGTCATTTTCTTTCTTCCTCTTTCTCCTCCTCCTCCTCTACCTCCTTCTTCTTTTCCTTCCTCTTTCTCTTCCTTCACTTATTCCTTCTCTTTCTTCTCCTCTTCTTTTACATATTCTCTCATTCTTTCTGTTCTGTCTTCACATCCTTCTCTTTTCCTTCTTCTCTTCTTCACTCCTATCTCTTCTCTCTCTTCCTCCTGCTTTATTTTCCGTCCTTTTGCTCCTCCCTTTCTTTTGTTTCTCCTCCCTTTGCTCCTTCTGCTCCTCCTCCTCCTCCTCCTCCTCCTCCTCCTCCTCCTCCTGAATCCATACTTATGAGGCTAAAATCTCTACAGACATCAAGGAGGCATTTTTTTTTCTTCTTTTCTTTTCCTTGTGCTTCTGTTGCTTTGGTTGTCTTTCCTTACCGTCTGTCTGTCTGTATGTATGTCTGTGTGTCTGTCTGTGTCACTTCCCGAGCACGAGTCTGTCTGTATGTGTGTCTGTATTTCCCTCCTCTCCTTTCCTTCCTACGCCTTTAATAATTCAAAAAAATTTACATTATATAAATCTTTTTTTTTCTTTCTATATTTTTTGCACTTAAAAGCATCTGAATTAAAAACTCAAAAATCAATAATCTCTCTCTCTCTCTCTCTCTCTCTCTCTCTCTCTCTCTCTCTCTCCACAGGTAGTGCAGCGGTCAACGAAATCAGGACAGATAGTCAATACTGGTGATGATGATGGTGGTGGCGGTGGTGGTGGTGGTGGTGGTGATGATGATGATGGTACTAGTGGTAGTGGTGGTGGTGGTGGTGGTGGTGTTAGCGGTGCGAAGTTTTATATAGTTTGATGTTGATTTAGGGCTGACAACTCCCTTTCCTCCCCATCCCCCCCGCCTCTCTCTCTCTCTCTCTCTCTCTCTCTCTCTCTCTCTCTCTCTCTCTCTCTCTCTCACGCGACAAAATCAAAATGCAAAACCCAACAGGAGAGGATAATGTGCCTTAAGTTAGGAAGCAAAAGAGACGAAAATGACGCTAGGAAGGAAAACACTGTTGGAGGCAGAGCGGTGAAGATGACGAGGCAGTGGTGGTGGTGGCGGCGGTGGTGGTGGTGGTGGTGGTGATGGAGGTGATGGCAGCATGGTGTTAGGTGAAGGGGAACGTGGCGGTGATGAATGGCAGGAGGAGGAGGAGGAGGAGGAGGAGGAGGAGGAGGAGGAGGAGGAGGAGGAGGAGGAGGAGGAGGAGGAGGAGGAGGAGGAAGAAGAACGATAACTACAGAGAGAAGGAGGAGAGGATGGAAAGATGACGGGAAAGAAGACGACGAAAGAAGGAAAGGAAGGAAGGAGAGGAAGAAGGAGGAAGAAGAAGAAGAAGAAGAATAAGGAGGAGGAGGAGGAGGAAGAGGAAAGAAATCAAAGAGAGAAGAGAGAGAGAGAGAGAGAGAGAGAGAGAGAGAGAGAGAGAGAGAGAGAGAGAGAGAGAGAGAGAGAGAGAGAGAGAGAGAGAGAGAGAGAGAGAGAGAGAGAGAGAGAGAGAGAGAGAGAGAGAGAGAGAGAGAGAGAGAGAGAGAGAGAGAGAGAGAGAGAGAGAGAGAGAAATGGAGAAAAGGAATGAGAGGAAACGATAAAAGAAAATGGAAAGAAAACAAACACAAAAACAAAAGAAACACAAAGAAACAACAACAGTAAGAGAGAATGATGAAGAGGGAGAAGAGGGAGAAGAGGAAGAAGGAGGAGGAGGAGGAGGAGGAGGAGGAGGAGAAAAATAAGAGAATAATGGGAAAGAAGAGAGAAAGAAGAGCAAGATGAAGAGGAGGAGGAAGATGATGCGAAAGATGAAGAGGAAGAACAAGACAATGACGAGAAAGAGAAAAATTAATGATGAAAAAAAGGAAGATGAAGAGGAGGAAGAGGAGGAGGAGAGGAGAAAAATGGATGCATATAAACAAGGCAAAATAGAGGTGGATGATGTAGGAGAGAATGGAAGAGAAGAAAAAAAATGAGAGAATGGATGCAGGAGGAGGAAGTAAAATGGATGACACGAGAGAGGAAGAGGAAACGAATGAAGGAGAAGGAAGAGGAAGATGGATGCGCCAATAAACAACGTAAAATGGAGAAGAAGAATGGATGAGGAGGGGGGAGGAGGAGGAGGAGGAGGAGGAGGAGGAGGAGGAGGAGGAGGAGGAAAGAGTCTCAGAAGGAGAGAAATACGAAAGGAAAATAAAATAGAAGAAAGAGGAATAGGTACAGAGAGAGAGAGAGAGAGAGAGAGAGAGAGAGAGAGAGAGAGAGAGAGAGAGAGAGAGAGAGAGAGAGAGAGAGAGAGAGAGAGAGAGAGAGAGAGAGAGAGAGAGAGAGAGAGAGAGATGTGCAAATGAAGGAGACAGGAAACATTACGAGGGAAACACGAAGATAAAGTTGATGAATACAAAGGCAGAGAGAAAGAGGAAGAGAAGTGAGTAGAGGAGAGAGAGAGAGAGAGAGAGAGAGAGAGAGAGAGAGAGAGAGAGAGAGAGAGAGAGAGAGAGAGAGAGAGAGAGAGAGAATAACTTACAATATGAAAACTACAACATAGTAAAAAAAAAATAAAATAAAAAAATAAATAAATATATATGAAATAGGATAAAAAATAATGAATATATATATCTCAACGTTAAATATTCTGTGCTCGCGTCCTTTCATTTCTCGGAGGATGAAAACGCAGGCAGGAGGAGGAGGCGGCGAGAGTTGTCCCATTGTGTCTCGTCATGGCGCGGGCTTCACTCCAGGGCCGCTAATCCAGGGGCGTTGAGACCTAATTATGAATAGGGTCATATTTTACGCCAGCCTGACGGTGACTCCACATTATATGAACTTTCGCCTAATAAATTTGTCGACGGTCGGAACTTAAAAACGGCTGTGAAAAATTAATGTTTATTTTGTGACGCCTCGTGAAGCGTGTCTGCTCCTGCTCCGTGTTCTCCCAATCACCAACACCCTTAAAAAGAATGAGGGAATGATTATATATTAACACCAGTGCATTACTGTGTAGCAAGTGGCGTTTCATCACCAGAGATCTCTGTCAAAATGTATAAAAAGAATTTTGTATGAGAAGTTATGTCCAAAATAGTTAATTTATGTGAATTGGTGTGTTTTCCAGGTACAGAACGACCTTTCTTTCTATTATGCTCGCCTTTCCTTAATTTTCCTAGCACTACTGAACTTGTTAGCATTGAAACATGGGAGAGAAAACGCGAGACACGTCAAAAATAAGAAAATAAAAATGTAAGAGAAAACGATAATGAAATAACTATGACATTGCATTATTTCCAGGTACGAATCAACCCTTTAACTTTGATGGTCGTCTTACCTTGAATCATTTTATTTATTTATCTATTTTTCATTTATACCATTTGGGCTTTTCACGGGAATTTATGGGCTAAAGGGTGGTACCTCCTGTCTCAAAACCCACCCGCTAGGAAACCGTTGCCCCGAATGAGGAAGCCCAACCTACACTCAGACCGTTGACAGGATTCGAACTCTTATCCCAAAGCACGCATGGTTCCACTGTACCACGGCGGCCCCTCCAAACCTAACCTAACCTAACCTAACCTATCTTCTAGCATTATGAAAACTGTTTGCATGGAGACACAGAAGAGAGAAGCGTTCAAATAAAATGTTAACCTTTTTTTACAGTACAGAAATATTGACGAAAACTAAACATATAAATAGGTCCAAAAATGTATAGATATGAAAATGTTTAGATATGAAAGATTTTGAAGACATTTTATCTCTATCCTTTGACTAATTCTATCGGCTTTGTAAGGGGACTAGCTACTCAGTGGACCTTTTTTCTTTATATTTTTGTTTCCTTTAGCCAGTCATCCTCTCTTACATGAAAAAAATAAATAAATAAAAAATTGTGCCATAGCGAAAAGTTGAAATCAGTCACGCCTGTCTATCCCTAATGGACGGAATGGGACTGTGAACGTAACACTGGCTTCCCACACCGAGAGACAGACGGACGGCTGGATAAACACAGAAAGCAAGTAAAGGCAGCAAACAGACAGACTGACAGGTAGGTAAATAGAAGCATATACAGGGGGAACAAGTGAAAACACAAACACACACACACACACACACACACACACACACACACACACACACACACACACACACACACACACACACACACACACACACACACACACACACACACACACACGGATGGAGAGAGAGAGAGAGAGAGAGAGAGAGAGAGAGAGAGAGAGAGAGAGAGAGAGAGAGAGAGAGAGAGAGAGAGAGAGAGAGAGAGAGAGAGAGAGAGAGAGAGAGAGAGAGAGAGAATTACCATGAAAAATAATAGCAACCTAATTTTGCCGCCCCTTTAAAAAGAGTACCACTTAAGCCCACCACCACCACCACCACCACCACAGTAGCACCCACAGAAGTCCTAATGGGTGTAACTCCACTCGTAGTGTATTGGACAGACACTTGACAGTTAATTATCATCGTATTGGATAATAATGAAGATGCCTACGTGTCACAGAGGAGGAGGAGGAGGAGGAGGAGGAGGAGGAGGAGTAGATGACAGTTCCCAAATACGTATCTTACTTCTGTGTGACACGAAATGGGCTGCTATAATGATATTCGCACTTATTACCGAAGAGAAATATACACGAACAAAATCCCCTGAAATTTCTCATGTCATCTGGCAGCTTCTGAATTTCTGGAGCGTCTGAACCGTCATACGTACACATGAGCGTGACGATCGTGGCATATAGGTTAAATCGGTGCATCTCTATCCTCCACACACGTAGACATAATGCAGTGCTTTCTCAGTAAGACGTGAGTAAGCGGGTGAGATGAACCATTTGCGTAAAACCGTCATTCCCACACACTCAAAAAAAGCGTCACCTTGAAAAACATGATAAAGTGATGATTATTAAATGATAATTAAAGGACAAGAAGAAAAAAAAAACGACGTGTACAGAAAAAAATAAACGAAATATTAGTGATTTCAAAATGTCACGAAATGTATTTGAAAAGTTTAACATTATGAAGAAAAATGTTGTAATGCTTGAAAAACCCGAGGTAATGAAATAGGAAATTAAAGATATATTGAAAATTATGAAAAAAAGAGAGAGAGAGAGAGAGAGAGAGAGAGAGAGAGAGAGAGAGAGAGAGAGAGAGAGAGAGAGAGGGGTGGTAACTTAACATTCAAATCTCTCTCTCTCTCTCTCTCACACACACACACACACACACACACACACACACACACCAATAAGAACATGGGTTAAAATTCCCAGAAAAATAGAGGGACAAGGAAAGATTTAAACTATTATATTACATTTCTCGTGTTTACTATTTCAATCAAACACTTAACTTTGAACCTCTCTCTCTCTCTCTCTCTCTCTCTCTCTCTCTCTCTCTCTCTCTCTCTCTCTCTCTCTCAAAAATCAATACATGACCGCTTCCAGTGTGTGTAAAATTAGTTTCTAAGTTCTCTGGGTTCCTCGTTCGTCTTACCCCCCTCTCTCTCTCTCTCTCTCTCTCTGGCACATGACCTTTCAAACTTGGGTCATTTCCGTGTAGCGTTTAGGGTCTTGTTCTTCCTGTGTGACCTTGAAACGAGATAGGGACGTTGTGTGTATATTGCTGACTGTTCATTTATTCCTGTCTTTATTTAATTACTTACCCCTTGTCGTGTTTCTACCTGTGATCTTTTTTTTGAAGAGTATTTCCCACGTATCTCAACCAACGTGTCTTTAATGTCCAGATGGATATAAACAACTGCACTTTTTTTTTAACTAACTATTCCAAAACATCTAAGTCTGATAATGTATTCTAAAGTTAAGCACACACACACACACACACACACACACACACACACACACACACACACACACACACACACACACACACACACACACACACACACACACACGGCGTATCTTTACTTAGCTTTAAAAGTCTCCATTATCTCAAATGTCGATATACACACAAGAGATGCAAGAGAGATATTATGTAAGCCATTGTGTCTGTTATATTGTGTGTGTGTGAGAGAGAGAGAGAGAGAGAGAGAGAGAGAGAGAGAGAGAGAGAGAGAGAGAGAGAGAGAGAGAGAGAGAGAGAGAGAGAGAGAGAGAGAGAGAGAGAGAGAGAGAGAGAGAGAACGCCTGATCTAAAATCTTCCTCTCATTTTCACTCAAACTTGAAATATTCCTTCTACTCAGGCCATTAAGTCTCCTCCTCCTCCTCCTCCTCCTCCTCCTCTTCCTCCTCCTCCTCCTCCTCCTCCTCCTCCTCCTCCTCCTCCTCCTTCTCCTCCTTCTCTTCTTCCTTCTACTTCATTTCTCCTCCCTTCCTCCTCCTTCTCTTCCATCTCCTTCTCCTTCTCCTTCTCCTTCCCTTCTTCTCCTCCTCCTCCTCTTCTTC
>NC_059274.1:2510000-2585000 GCF_017591435.1 Portunus trituberculatus
AGACCCTTCAGACCCCAAAGCATGCATGGTTCCACTGTACAACGGCGGCCCCATTGACTCCTTCCAGCCACTTTTAGTTGTAATGATAATGATTCTTTAATTTTTCTCTCTTTTTTCAATCCTCATCAAAATTTCCAGTGGACGGTTATTCCTTCATCTTTTGCCTGGGCTGGAAGGAGTGGTGGATGGGGAGGAGCCTTCACCTTTGCTATCCTTTTTCTTTTACATTAGCTCAGATGAGTAGTCCACAAACAGCCAGGTAAGGGCCAGTAGTTCTGTTGCTGTTTGTTCTTCCTTTGTATTCCTTTGTGTTCTTTTTGTCCTCCACCTCCTCTATCACCACCACCACCACCACTTCCTCTTTTCATCTGCTCTGCGCCTTCCTGTATTGTATCCTTTCCTCTCCTCCACTTCCTCCCCCCCTTTGGTCTGCTTTGTATCAGTAAAATTCTTCATCTTCTTCAATTACATTCTCTCCTCCTCCTCCTCCTCCTCCTCCTAGTCCTCTTCCTCTTCCTCCTCCTCCTCCATGTCCCCTCCCTCCCTCCGTCCCTCCTCCTCCACACGCCCAAAGACAAAAGCTACGTCAACAGAATCACGAGAAAAGAAACATTCGCTCAAAGTTGCGTGCAATTCATAAGGTCAACATCGAGAGAGAGAGAGAGAGAGAGAGAGAGAGAGAGAGAGAGAGAGAGAGAGAGAGAGAGAGCAATGGCCGTGGAATGCGGTGTACACAAGACAAGATGTGCGAGAGAAATGAAAAGAAAACGGGAAATGGACTGAAGCTGGTGCTGTGATGATTGAGAGGAGGAAAAAGAGCAAGAAGAGGAGGAAGAGCAAGAGGAGGAGGAGGAGGAGGAACTAGTGATGGTGCAGTAAAGAAGGATAAGAAAAATAAGAACATGATACTTACTGAAGAAAGAATTGTAGGTGAAGGAAGAAAAGGAAAGTAGAAAACAGAAAAGTAAGAATGAACTTATAATATCAGTTAACGACGAAAGGAAGAGGAAAAGGAAGAGTAGAGAAGAAAAAAAAGAAGAGGAAGAGGAATGTAAGAAGAGAAAAAAAGACGAAAAAAGATGAAAATAAGAAAAAAAACATATCCACAGAAGGAATAAAATAAAAATAGCAGCCAAATAGGGAAGAAGGAAAGAAGAAAGCAAGAAAATTAAAAGCTAAGAACAATATCATGAATACAAACAAGAGAAGGAGGAAGAAAATTAAAAACCACGAGGAGGAGAGGATGAGGAGGAGTAAGAATAATAATAAGAAGAAGAAGAAGAGGAGGAGGAGGAGGAGGAGGAGGAGGAGGAGGAGGAGGAGGAGGAGGAGGAGGATGATGATCATAGGCGAGGTACAACATGCGTGCATCATATTTACTCAGCCTTGGGGTCACAGCGCTGCCTCGGGTCACCCCTCTGCTGAGCCAACAAAACTTTAGACTCTCTTCCTCGCGTGCGTGTATCTTGGCGGATGCTTCCCACGAGTGCTGAGTGCTGAGTGCTGTTGGCGGGTAATTATTTGAACAGTAACATTGGCAGCGGCGTGGTTGACATTCCCCAGGTACGATATAATTTTGGGGGTCTTTTTGGGGTGAGTGGGATGAAAACAGGCATGGTTTAAACTCATTACACAGGAATTTTACGTCGTGTCCAAGGGTTGTGTTATTATTTCTCTCTCTCTCTCTCTCTCTCTCTCTCTCTCTCTCTCTCTCTCTCTTTATCTCTGCTAATGAGTTACAGGAGTTGCCGGTGATGTTTGATTGGTTCTGTCGGCTCGTGTGATTGCGACATATTAATTTTCGGGCTTTGAACAATAAATTCCGTGTTTCGATCAACGTATCCGGGCAAACACACACACACACACACACACACACACACACACACACACACACACACACACACACACACACACAGACAGACAGAAGTGGATGCCAAAATGATGCGCCGTTCCTCCTCACTCACTGCTGTGGTGGATAGACATGTCAAGAGGCAAACAGAACTACCAAGCAAGTGAAGAAGAGACACAAAAATTAAAGGTGCTATTTGTCACAAGGGAAAGAAAGACAGGACCAGAGGGACCATGGACAGGCAAAAAGGAAGACAAAGAGGAAAAGTACAAGCAAGCGAGGAACGAGAAGCACAAATCAAAGGTATTATTAGCCATTGAGGGAGGCAAAAAACAGCACCAGTGACATGGATAGGAAAACAAAAAGAAAACGAGAAAAGCACATATAAAAGGTATTCTACTGGCCACGAGGGAGGAAAAAATAGGACAAAAAAAGCGACGTGGATGAGAAAAAAAGCAAGACATGAAGAGAAAAGTAGAAGAAAGTGAAGGGGAAAAAAACAAAGGGACTATTGGGAGGAATTTCACAAGAGCGACACGGATTGGGAAAAAAAGGCAAGAAAGACTCGAGGGAAAATAAAAGATGAGACAGGACAAGACCATAGGGAAAAGCGAGCCTTGTTTGACACTCCATTAGTTACTCTAGATCACATTAACCGAAGAAACACGTTATATAAATTACTACACTGATTTTTTTTACTATTGGACTGATCAGAATTCACAAGGTAGTCTGAAAAATGAAAGGGAAGATAAGGATTTAGTTAAAGACTCGTAATTCAGTAATCTTGTGCTTGAATTACTAACGCTGCCAGCCTCTCGTTATCTCCGTTGCCCTGCGAAGCGAAAAGTTACGAGCGATAATGAAATTCTGTAATAAAAATAATCTATAATACACTTTCGGGATCACTACACGTTTTTCTCTTTCTCTCCTGATGAAACCCAATAAACAAGGAAATTCAGGCCATGTAAAAATAATGTTCATCTGCAGATTTTGTTAATAAAGTTCTGGATATTGATGGACGATGAGCTGTTATGAATATGATGATGAAGGAAAAATGTAAAGCAGCAATATTTTCATTACCATCATTCTTACTCTCTCTGTTGCCATCACGGACGTCATTATCAGCAGTTCCCTTCTCCCGATTTCACACGGCAATAACTAATACTGGCAATCGTACGTAAAAGGTGAAAATTAGTTGGAGGAATCGTACACACACACACACACACACACACACACACACACACACACACACACACACACACTAGTATATACACTATAATCTGTCTACTCTAAAGTGTCTCCTGGGTTCTAAACATATTGTAACTTAATGATATAATTGATTTCATGTGAATAATAATTGTTTTCTGTTGATTATTACACTTATGACAAGGATAGATTATAATTTTACTCAAGATCTAACAACCACACATTCAGACCCAGACCAAGGTGATATTTTAGAGTGGACAGACTATACACACACACACACACACACACACACACACACACACACACACACACACACACACACACACACACACACACAAATACACACTAAGGTCCCCACCACAACGCATCACAACATCAACCATTAAAGACACTATGACACCACACATCACCACCACACAACCACGCACCACATATTCCTGATAGCGGTGGTAATCACTCACACACACACACACACACACACACACACACACACACACACACACACACACACACACACACACACACACACACACACACACACACACACATCACAACATCAACCATTGAAGACACTGACACCACACACATCACCACCACACAACCACACACCGTATATTCCTGATAGCGGTGGTAATAATAGACTACTCTTCACTCTCGCTGTCTCGGCCAGTCTGTCAACCACTAATAATCTATTTTGGGAATTTAAACTGAAAAAAAGATATGGACGCTCAAAGGACAGGCGAAAAAGATGTAGATTAATAGAATAGCGTCAGTCTAGGCCAGTCTATCATTGGCGGGGAAGGAATGATAGCAATGATACTGGTAGGTGTAGGAATATTACTTAGATAGTAAGGTAGGGAAACACTTAACACTATTCCTACCACCACCACTACAACCAATACTATTAGTACTACTCTCACACATTTATCAAACACACCAAAGCGTGTCAGGCCTAAGACAAAGAAAAGCCTCTTAACACTATATACTAATACACATATTCTACACTCTCATATATCTGAGAGCCACACCTCAATTATCAGAAGGTTTGCCCCCAGACCGAGGAGAGGACACACACACACACCCGAGTTAGCCAGGATTGTTTTATTCCCTGTAGCCGGTTATAGAACAATACACGTGTTGACTGTCTCCTGGACTTTACTTCATGCCCTGTGATACTGACAGCTCTACACATACGCAGATTCTTATATAGGACTCTGTGAACGGCCCAGAACAGTAGGAAAGGTAGAAAAGCAGCCACGTATAACCAGAAACTCTGCTACCACCAAACACTGCACCTGGAACACGAATAACAAAGGAGGTGGTGGAGGACACGCCAGCCAACACTCTTACCTGGATTTCAAACTTCCCTCCAATTTCCCCAGACCGCCACTCAATACATTTAGCACATTTACACGCCCTTCAAACACCGCCGGTCTTGCTCCCACGGCTCTCCAAGACACAAAAGAAAACTTACAGAACGCTCTCTTGCTTCCTTAACAGCTGTAGGTAGAGCCGCAGGTATCACGAGTAGAGATAAGTTAAGGAGAGATACGCACGCACAACGCATCACTGAACATCCAAGAAACACTCATTAGCTTTGTGCTCAGATGGAAAACGTGGCAAACATGAGGAATAGTATAAGTTTCACTCGACTAAACTACAGTTGCCTAAAAAAAACAATACTGAAATTTATTAACCTCCAGAGTTTTGGGTGTGATTAGATGATTTTATTGACATCAGATAGTTTCTATGAAGGACAGAAGGTTAATGGTCCAGATTCTTCACTATTTCAATCCCCACATGAAATTCTGAATCTGTATAAAATCAACTAAGAGTAAACTGAATGAATATGAAGACGGGGCATGGTACTGAAGGGATTAATGGTAGTCTAGAAGTGGCGAGATGTGTGTGTGTGTGTGTGTGTGTGTGTGTGTGTGTGTGTGTGTGTGTGTGTGTGTGTGTGTGTGTGTGTGTGTGTGTGTGTGTGTGTAGCAGCCAGGATGGAGGGCTCTTACATCCCCGACCTCGTACACACTCAGAGCTGTCTGTTAACTTTGCAACCATGGATGTTCACCACCACCACCACCACCACTTTCACTACAACCACCACCACCACCACCACAGTCACAGCCAGTATCACCATTACTACTGTCAACATCGCCAATGAAACCACTTTTATTACTATCATCATCGCTATCGTCGCCATTCTGATCACCCCATAACGATTCTTACTACTATTTTTACTACTGTCACTAACACTACTATTACTACTACTGTTTCTACTACAACCACCGCAGCCTCCCAGACACTACCTATTTTCTCCATTTCCCTTCAATATAACCCACATCCCAGCCAGGACGTGCCTAATAACCACATAAATAAGAGTAAAACCCAAGAACTCACTATTGCAACACGCTGCCCCTTCCTTCACACTCACGTAAAGGCGATAAAAGGTAAGAGGCGCATTCCCACCACCTGCAATAAACAATTCCAGGCAGGTGAGGCTTCCAGGTAAAAATAAACACTCGGTAAATCATCCACGCGTACCTGCAGCGCCTCAGCACAACTCGAACCGCTCTCCAAAACCGGTTCGTCCGCAATTTACGGAAATCAAACTCGCGGGACTAGAATCCAACTCAGAGGAATTTCAAGTTAATCAAAGCAGTGGGCGCGTGTTAAGCTGTTGTCGGGTTCCGTGGCGCGCATATTGTTTGGTCAAGGAATATGTCAAGGGGACCTACTCTCTTTATTAATGGTCAGGTGTTTTAGTGTAAATGTTTCCATTAATTAATTCGCTAATCGGTGTGATCCCTTACGCGTTTATTAATGGGCCAATTAACACCAGCCAATAGATGTAATGATCGTGGGAACTCGTGAATATCACCTCAGTGTGATGGAATATTTGACGATGATATGTGTATATACATTTTTCACTAAGTTGTAAAAAATAGACATATGAGTCGATAGATTTTGTAAGAATGACACTCACTGAAAAAGAAATGCAAAATATGATGAATATAAAATCAATGAAACAAACTGAATCCCAAATTAACTGACTGACTCACTGACTAACTACCTAACTCCACTGACTCACTGACTGACTTACTGTTCAACTAGCCAAGAGACCGACGAACTGACTGACAGACTAACTCCGTAACTAGCCAACTAATAGATTGACTGACTGACTGACTGACTGTGTAGCTAGCGAACTAACAGACTGACTAACTGGCAGACTACTTTATGAATTGACTAACTCACTGAATCATTAACTGACTAACTGATTGATTCCTTGACTAACTGAAAAGCAGCAACATAATAACATAACATAATATCACGAAAAAGGTGAATTGAACAGGCAGGTTTGATGTTATGATAGATTTCATCACCCTCTTTTTTCCCAGCTGTCAGTCTTCCTCTTATTAATCCTCTTGCTCTTTTTTGGGTTGCTGGGAGAGACCATTAGTGCGTCCCAGGCTTGTTAGTGCTGGGCGAGCATCAGGACCTTGGATGTACCGCCTGTGATGGCCCCGCGATGAAGATAATTTGAATAAACCCAAGAGAAATGTGGAAAATGAGCGAGTAAACACCTTGGAAACATGACGCAATTGCACTTTACACGAGAAAACGTCAATGATAACACGAACACCATTAATTTCTATATCAACCCAGAGGAAAATGGAAAATGAGGCAGATGACAGCTCGGGGAACATCACAGAATTACACTTTACAGGAGAGAAAACGTTAATGGCATCACCAGCACCACTGACTCCACACATGAGCTATTACTGCTGTCATTACCATAACCTTCCCTTAACCTTCATACGTCATTTTTTCAACAACATTAGCCACTTTATCTCTTTAAACTTCTTGCATACCATACGAAAAACAACAACTAAGGCAATCACCACTATCAATAACCTCGACACCATTAATGTTCCCGATTCACCATTAAAAATCAAGCAAAGGAAATCAAGTCACAACAATCACCCTTTTATGTAACATCAACACAACACCCACCTTTAATTTTCCCCGAGCCTTCAGGACGAGGATCAGTAAAGCTCCTTCCCGCATAACGCACCTAACGCAATTTCCACTCTCGGGGCTGAGGCGGCCGGTCACAGGTTGCAGGGAAAGGAAAATGTGAGGGAAATTTTTCGACGCTGTCTCCCTGCATGACGCGGCCACAATGCAGTCCTCTTCATCAGGGACCAGGCGGCGCGGCGGGGCGGACACTGGAAGGGGGGGAGAGAGGAAGCGGACACGGGAAAGAGAGGTGACTGAGCAAGGAAGCGGACACGAGGGAGAGGACACAGGAAGACTGGCTGTGGTGAACTTCAGGACTCCAGGGACCTTTACTGAGATCTTATTCCCCGACCTCTTTCTTGCAAGGCCTCGTGTCCCGGTCAAGGTTACGCCTCGTTCCCTGTCGGTCTGGTGGCGGTTCCGGTCCATTCCCGCACTGGTCGAGGCCCGGAAGAATGGTTCCCCGCATTGCCTTCTTGACGTGCACTCCTCACTACCTTCAGCCGCCCTTGCAAGCTTGGGGTTCTTTGTCTAGCGGTGGTGGTGTCATGACTGTCCAGTGCAATGCTTTCTGCTTGTCTGATGGGTGAAATAATGCTGTCCATAATAAAGCCAAGGATTACAATAGCACTGATTTCTTTTTCTTCCTTAGTGCAATGTTTCGCCCTTGTCTAATGGGGAAATGGGAAAAGTAATGTTGTTTATGGTAAAGCAAGGGATTAAAATGGCACTGATTTCCCTTTTTTTTCTTAGTCCAATGTTTCGAGCCTGTCTAATGGGTGAATGGGTAGAGTAATGTCGTTCATGGCTAGGAAAATGAAGATGAAATGAAAAAGGCATTAGTTTTCTTTTTATCAGACAAATTGCATTACGCCAGGCTCCTGTCATGCCTT
Organism: Portunus trituberculatus; assembly: GCF_017591435.1. NCBI lineage: Eukaryota > Metazoa > Arthropoda > Malacostraca > Decapoda > Portunidae > Portunus > Portunus trituberculatus. The sequence goes on from NC_059274.1 coordinate 2,517,972, forward strand.
TACGTAATGATGACCTAAAGCCGATGGTGCACGTCCCCCGCCGCCTGTCCTCCGCTGGGTCCGTCCGCCGCTGAGGTTTGTAAGCCTTCTGTTTATGACGCACACAGGCTGACAACACGACACACTCAGATCCACATACAAGTCTCGTCAACATGCAAACTTTTCCACTTTTCCCAGGCCTGTATCCACTTACTACCCGCACCGGTACTCCATGAATACACACACACACACACACACACACACACACACACACACACACACACACACACACACACACTTGCACTCACTCCCTCCTTCCACTCAGGCATATATTCCTTCCTTTCACCGTCCCTGCTTCCTCTCACATCTGCCGCTCCCACCCACACCTCCCGGGGCTGACAGGTGTATCCCAAACGACGCGCAGGAAACCAGATCCAGGCAATCCCTCGGGGCACTGACATCTAAAGTCGCCATTTCCTTCGTGGCCCAGAAAAAGGGGACACAGTTTCCCCTCAGCCAACAAGCGGAGGGCAAAACAAGGCTCCAGCACCGCGCCATCCCTGCCAGTTCGTCCACACACACGTTTCCTCAACATTTCCGAGTCGTGTGAGCGTCCGTCTCGCCTTCAGATGCTTCCAAAAAACAGACATCAACGGCTTGCTTGTCGCTCCTCCAAAACACTCCCTGGCTCGCCCTTGCTTCTCTTCATGCCACTCTCGCCTCACTAACGTCTCCTCCGCCTCTCCTTTAATCAGAGTCTCCTCATCAGCCTTGCCAAACCTCCCTTAATCTCGCTTTAGGAGTCAACATGCGCCATAAACATAATCTCTATCTCTCACTCTCTCTCCCTCGCTGTCATTTTAAACTTCCGAGGTAGTGGCCGCTGCACTCTTGTTTAGGAGACCTGAACCAACGCTGCCCTGCGCATATTACCCAGCGGGATGCTCTTTAAAGGTTCACCTCCCTTGGTCTCCGTGACAGTTAATAGGAAGGCCAGTGGGGACATCATCTCCAGCTGCCGCCGCCTGCCTCCCCTCCGTCTCGCCTCATACAGTCGTGGTACAGATGATAAAAAAGTGAAAGGGGAGGAAATGGGTACATAAATGCGACAGAAACAGGGTAGGAGAACGAAAATGAAGAGGAAAGGAAGCGAGAATGAGAGGAAAATAGAAAGAGAAATAGAGGAAGAGGGAAACAGAAAAAAGAAAGATAGAGAGACCAAGAGGGCACGAGAGAAAGACAGAGAGAGGGTCAGTAGAAAATAATTAACATGTGTTAAGGGGGAAAGGAGCCGGGAGGAGGAAAAATGATAAAAAAAATAATGATAGTAATATGCATACATTTCCATACCAGAAAAAGAAATAGTTGGTGATTTATTTAGCTGAAGGGAAGCGGAGATAACGTGTAATGAAGTAAAATTATTATAGAGGGAGGCGGGAAAAAGGTACAAGTGGAGGCAGGAAGGGAAACAGGATTACGTAGAGGGGAAAGAGCCAGTGAAACAAATGAAAACAGGAACACAGTCAGGACTTGGGATGTCATGAGAAGGGGGAAAAAAAGACACAAGAGAAAAGGCTACAACTGAGAAAACAGACACAAGAAAAGAAGAGAAGAGAAGAAGGAAAAAAAGAGGAAAACCAGGACAAAGAGGTAAACAAGACATATGAAATAGATAGTAAGAGATACAAAAAAATAAAAGGAAAATTAAGATCATCAAAGAGAGGGAGGAAGAAGAGGAAAAAGCAAACTACGACAAGCACGAGGGAATAAACTTGGAATAAGGACAAAAATGAAGAACAACATGTAAAGGAAGATAAAACAAAGAAAAAGGAAAAACAAAGGAAAAGTAAAATCACTAGGAAGGTGACGGAGAAGAAACATGACAGGCGAGAAGAAATAAACTTTGGAATAAGAGAAAAAAGGAAGAATAACATGGAAACGAAGGTAAAACAAGAAAAAAATAAGGAAGAAAAGAAGAAAATATCTCAGAATATCGAAAATGGGATGGAGAAGAAAGATCAGGAAATTAATTGAGTGTATTCATAAAAAAATGATAAAAAAATAGAGAAAATAACAAGGAAAACAAGAAAACAAAAGTAAAAACAAGGAAAACAACAGAAAAATCAAGAAAATAAGAGAAAAAATCAAGAAAACAAAAGAAAAAAAACAAAAGAAAAACATGAAAAATGGAAGAGAATCAGAAAGAAAACAAGAAAAAGGAATAAATATTTAGTTAAAAAAGCAATATAAATAAGAATAAGTGAAAAGGAAACACGAAAGCAAGGAAAAGAAAAAAGGATAAATCTGAGGTAATGGAGTAGGAGGAGGAGGAGGAGGAGGAGGAGGAAGAGGAAGAGGAAGAGGAAGAGGAAGAGGAAGAGGAAGAGGAGAAAGCACCTCATGGGAATAATGAAAGGAAGAATAACGTGGAAAAGGAGGAAAAAAAATAAGTGAAGGCAGGTCAGGTACACGGGAAACAAAAGAAGGAGGAGGAGGAGGAGGAGGAGGAGGAGGAGGAGGAGGAGGAGGAGGAGGAGGAGGAGGAGGAGGAAGAGGAGGAGGAGGAGGAGAGGAGAATTAAGTGGACTGGAGGAAAGCACGGCCTGAGAATTCAACAACAAGGAAAACAAAAGAAAAACGAAGCAGTTAAATGAAAATATCACAAACCACCATGAGGGGAAACAGTCAAGGGGACAAAAATAAGAGTAAAAACCTGAAAAGAAAGAAAAGATGTCACGATTCACGTAAGAAAAACAAAATAAAAAAAAGCAAAATCCCATAAAAGGAAGGAAGGAAGGACGAAAGGAAGGAAAGAAGGAAGAAAAGAAGTGACAAAGAGAAAAAGGGAAGGGAAACACAACCACACCAACAACAGGACCATAAGGAAACAAACAGATAGAGTCTACGTTTACGAGAGAATGAGCGGAGATAAAAGAAATCCAGAGACGCACTAGGAGGAGGAGGAGGAGGAAGAGGAGGAGGAGGAGGAGGAGGAGGAGGAGGAGGAGGAGGAAGTTTGTATAAAAGGAAGGTCACCATGGCAAGTTCCCAATGGCCAAATACTTTTTCCTTGCACCAAAAAACTCGAGAATAAAAAAAAGAATAAAATGGAAGGAAGGAAAGCAGAGAGCAAGAGATAAATAAATATATATCCATTTTTTTTCTTTCATTTATAAGGTTTTATGTTGCTCATTTATTTACCCACGGCGTGCTGGGATTAAATAAACACAAACAAACAACAAAAAGAAAAAAATATGATATGCAAGAGAAGAATTTTTATTACGTTTATAAACAAAACCAAACATTTAAATACATTTTTAAACACACACACACACACACACACACACACACACACACACACACACACACACACACACTTGTCGGGTACAAAAACCTCGGGGAAAAAGCAAACAAAAGAGGAGATCGAAGACGACTAAGAAGAGGACGAGGTGGAAGGAAGCAGGACGAAGAGGAGGAGGAGGAGGAGGAGGAGGAGGAGGAGGAGGAGGAGGAGGAGGGAGAAGAGGGAGTGGATCTGGAGTAATCTTTCAATCAATGGACGTGGAAGGAAGGGTAAGAGAAGGAAAGGACGCAGAACAACAGGACAAACATGGAATCTTGCGACCTTCACCTCTCTCTCCCTTGTGACATGTCCTGCTCAAGTGTTTCCTGGAGATGAATGAATAGGTTGGTAGATAGGCAGGCAAGCAGGTTGTAGAAAGGAGGGTGAATGGCTGGATGGCTGGATAGATAGATAGATATATAAATACATAGATAAATAAATAGATAGATAGATAGATAGATAGATAGGCAGGTAGGTAGAGATAGATAAACAGATACAGATAAATAGATAAATAGGTTGGTAGATAGGCAGGCAAGCAGGTTGTAGAAAGGAGGGTGAATGGCTGGATGGCTGGATAGATAGATAGATATATAAATACACAGATAAATAAATAGATAGATAGATAGATAGATAGATAGGCAGGTAGGTAAAGATAGATAAACAGATACAGATAAATAGATAAATACACAGCAGTACAAAATGTCCATAGGTTGATAAATGGGTAGAAAGGTAACTATAAATATATTAAGAGACAGATATATAAATACACATTTGGAAATAAAAAAAAATGGCGATAAATTGATAAGTGGGTGGATACAAATATAGAAAAATGCACAAATATAAAGACAAAGGAAGTGTGCGATTTAAACACAATGTATGTGGTACAAATCAATGCTTAAATGATGCATCTTTCAGCCACTTGCATTACTAATTAAGCAAATCAATAAAGCTTAAGTTAGAATCCCACCACATACAACCTTAAAAACTCCTTGCCATTTGTCGAGTGGTCTAACCTCTAGGCGATAGCGTAGTGGATAATAAGGTGGTGAGCGTGGGATCGGGTACACGTCTCAGATCAATAGAATAAACAGATTAACCCTTTCAGTACTGGGACGCATTTTTACCATGAGTTTTGGGTGTCATTAGATGATTTTACCGACATTAGGAAAGGTCTATGGATGAAAGATGAATAATTGCCAGTCTTCACTATTCTATTTTCCTACTATCCTTCAAGGTGTATAAAATCCCTAAAAAATAACCAGAATACAAATGAAAACGCGTCCTGGTACTGAAGGGATTAAAATATCAATAGGGAAACAAAATACTTGATACAGTACTTGCTGGCTCAAAACATCCAAATGAGGATTAAGGATTATGATTATAAACTAAAAAAAATAAACATTACAAGCAAAGCGAGGGGAAGATACAAACATACGTACATACAAGGGAATCAGAAAACACGTAACATCGAACATTTTAGCGGCAGTAATATGCAACAATATATAAACGTGAATGTAAAGCAGGCTACAAAAATATTCCGCGCAAAGATACAGAGTGTTCATTAAATACTGTTATATTGCTACCTGTACACGTTTCATTTTAATTCTGGTGAGATTAAATGAGAGAGAGAGAGAGAGAGAGAGAGAGAGAGAGAGAGAGAGAGAGAGAGAGAGAGAGAGAGAGAGAGAGAGAGAGAGAGAGAGAGAGAGAGAGAGTGTGTGTGAGAGCGCAAAAGTCATCAACATTAAATTTAGAACACGTTACAAAAAATAAATAAAATAAAAACATATACATATATTTAAAGTGGAGGGAATGTTAGAGAAAAATTATATATAAAAAAAACAACGAAAAGACGGAAAGGAAGAATGAGGAGGAGGAGGAGGAGGATAAGGAAGAACACCATCACCACCACCACCATAACCAACACCAACAACAACAACTTAACTTAACCTAACCTTTCCTCTGCTATTTCTCCTCTGCTTCAATTTCCATAACATTCGCTGCCCAGGCACACTCGAGGCACAACAAGGCTGGGAAAACACTCTCTCCAGGTGGGGACAGAATATTTACTTGCACAATTCATAATAACACTTCCCTACTTGATGTTCCGTTCAGCTACAAGTCGACGAACATTATTTACTCCCTTCCTATTCTCTCTCTTATTTGCTTCTCTCTCTCTCTCTCTCTCTATTCTCTCTTTCTCTCCTCCTACATTCGTTTACTCTATCTTTCTGTCTTTCCCATCCTTTCTCTCTTTCTCCTCTCTTTCTACTTCTCGTTCTTCTCTCCCTCCCTTTTCTCTGACATCCTCCTCCTCTTTATTCGTGTCGTTTCTCCTTCCTCTTCCGTCTCTTTCTGCTTCATTCTCTGTTCTTCTCCTTTTTTCCCCCTTTCGTTCCTCCTTTTCCTTCCTTCACCAGATGTCAACTACGCAGCACCTTCTACTTTACTCTCACTTCTCCTTTTTCTTTCTTCTATTTCCTCATTTTCTTTTCCTATTTTCTTTCCTCGCATCATGTCAACGCCCACTCCTTTGATTCTCCTCCTCCTCCTCCTCCTCCTCCTCCTCCTCCTCCTCCTCCTCCTCCTCCTCCTCTTCCTCCTTCTTCAGCCCCCTGACACCTATCAACCGGCTAAGTGAAGGATAAGGTCTCGAGGGCTGTGGAGGAGGAGGAAGAGGAGGAGGATGAAGAAGGAGGATACACTTCACCAGACTGAATGGGAATCTTTCTACCTTGTTTGACTCGTCACTCTCGCCTTAAGAAAGGAGTTTAACGCTTAGTCAAATATTTGTTGAGAGAATTTCCTTATGGACGGAAGAAACGGAACAGTGAGAGAGAGAGAGAGAGAGAGAGAGAGAGAGAGAAAGACTTTGTGTTGTTCTAAATATGAAAGTTATGAAAATTTTAAGTTAAATTTACAGAAAATGGAGTGAAGGAGCTGTGGTGCATACGAAATAAGAAATAAATCATCAAAACAACGACAAAATAGAGCAAGAAAATAGAAAGAGAAAGTACACCACAAATACTATATCGAGAAAAAAAAACAATGAATGAAGCAAGAAAATAAATGGAGAATATACAACACAAATATTTTTCTCTATGTATAATAAAACAACATTTTTTGATTTCTCAGAGGAATGACGCGTGTCTGAGATCCACAAGAGTCAAGAATGTTAGTCATCGAGTCTGCCACATTCTGACAAAGGTGGCCGCTGTCAATGAAGTTATAGACGTGTACTTAAATTCTTTCGGTTTCTCTCTCTCTCTCTCTCTCTCTCTCTCTCTCTCTCTCTCTCTCTCTCTCTCTCTCTCTCTCTCTCTTGTACTTGAGGGCAGGTTTCAGCTACTGTTCAGTGTCCATCTCTTTCTTTAATTCTTCTTTAGGCTTTATATTTAATGTTACTTTTTTTCTAGTGATTTTATTTTTTTTTTCTTCCTTGTGTTTCTGGACAGTTATCAATTAGTGTCAAAGCTGTCCATGACTTTCTTTAACTATTTTTTTTTCTTTAGTTTATATTTATCGTAATTTTCATAAAGATTTTTACGTTTGTGTTTCTAGACAGTGATCAATAAATGTCAAAGCTATCCATTTCTTTAACTATTTCTTTAGCTTATATCTGTCGTAATTTTCTTAAAGATTTTTACGTTTGTGTTCTGGACAGTGATCAACGAGAGTCAAAGCTGTCTTGCCTTAGGTATTATTTTGTCTTTATATTGACCGTAATCTTTTTTTGTTCTATATTTGTGACTTTCCTTCAGATACTCCAACGTGTTACGCAACTCTGGGACAAAAAGGGAGCCAAACACTTTCCTTTGGGTATGAGTTTCAGGGCGTCAAGAACCTTAACTTAATTCTCCGCCGCACCGTAGACACTAAAATATGGACACTTTCCTCATTAAGATTCCGTGGAGACAAATTTAGGATCATCATTTACACACTCTGTCCCTTCCTCTTCCTCCTTCTCCTTCTCCTTCTCCTCCTCCGCCTCCTCCTCCTCCTCCTCCTCTTGTGTCTCCTTCTCCTCCTCCTCCTAAGTTATGGTAACCTAAGAGAGGTGTTGAGATGTATTGATTTCCTTCAGTTATTTATTTCAGTCTCCCCTGCCCAAAAGTCCAACACACACACACACACACACACACACACACACACACACACACACACACACACACACACACACACACACACACACACACACACATCTTCATGGCAAGAAAGGGCAGCTTAGTGTACCTTCCTCAAAGAAAAAGAGAAAAGAAGAGACTCAAAAAGGACTTAAAGAGTTACTGTGTGTGTGTGTGTGTGTGTGTGTGTGTGTGTGTGTGTGTGTGTGTGTGTGTGTGTGTGTGTGTGTGTGTGTGTGTGTGTGTGTGTGTGTGTGTGTGTGTGTGTGTGTGTCATTAACTGGAGACAAGTAAACACAGGAAACTCTATCTCGTTCTTTCACTCTCCCTGTTCCTCTCCCTTTCCCCTCTTTCTTCTTTCCCTCTCCTCCTCCTCCTCCTCTACCCTTCCCTCTCCCCTCTCCCGTACCCCATTCACCTGTCTACCTGTCATCAACGAGGCGTACACACACAAACACACAGACACACAGACACACACACACACACACACACACACACACACACACACACAATACCTTTCCAATAACTGAGAATAACAATAAATGATAAAACAATCGATCACATTCACAATCACCATCAAAATCACCACCACTACTGTTTATGCTCACCACGAAAGTAGATTGCCAATTACACGCTCACAATGGCAGACTTGTGACCCATATATCGGATTTACCCACACAAATACTAAGGAAAGGATGATGGGAGTCTTTGCGAACGTTAAAAAAAAGGGAAGGATTTATCGCTTTGTCATTTTAGAGGACGTCGAAAATTTCTTCACTACCAAAACTTCCGATAATGCTTCCCGGTCTCCCTCTCTCTCTCTCTCTCTCTCTCTCTCTCTCTCTCTCTCTCTCTCTCTCTCTCTCTCCGCAGCCAGTAACACGCCTGTCGATAACGCAGCTTCATTTTCATTTGTCTTCCGAGGCTGAGTGACTTCTTGTACTAAAAGGAATTTGTTGGAATGTATTGCTTGGATACGGTTTTGGTTAGGTTAAATTAGCTTAGGTTAGATTTGATTTTTTGGGGGAGTTACGTTGGGTTTATTTGAGTTAAGTTGAGTTCTGGTTAGATTCGGTTGGGTTGAGATAGGTTTTGTTGTGGTGTGTTGGGTTGGGTTGGGTTGGATTAGGTGGGTTACTTTGGGGTTGTGTTGGATTTGGTTTGGTTTGGGTTAGTTTTGGGTGTGGTTAGGTCAGGTTAGGCTAGCTAGGATGGGGTTAGGTGAGGTGGATTTATCTGGGAAGGGGCTTGCTCGGGTGGGGTTACCTGGGGTGGGTTACCTGTGGCGGGATTACCTGTGACTCCTACGTTTCTATAGTGCAAATTGTAACGTCTCGAAGTTCTCGCACGGGGGTAGGTGAGAGGGAAAGATATGACAGTAGGATGAATTATTCTTTGACAATCAGACAGTGTTACCACATCTTACGGAACTGGAACCTGGAATATCCTCAGTATCGTCTATGTAGGAAAAACTTAATAAGGTATCCTCTATCTATCTGTCTATCTATCTATTTACTTTATCTATTTAACTATCTATTTACTTATCTATCTCTATCTACTTAAATCAAAATTGTAGAATGTAGGAAAAGCTTAGTAAAATGTCCTCTATCTATCAGTCTATCTATTTACTTATCTATCTATTTATCTATTCATTTACTTATCTATTTACTTATCCATTTACTTATCTATCCCTATCTATTCAAATAAAAATCGTAGTATTTCAACACGAGTATAAACCATAACTGCATTACAATTAAGTGCAAGTCACCAAAGACACCAGATTAGCAGGAAGGTTTCAAGACATCTGTTCGTATCCTTTTGGCCAATTCTATCAGCTCTATAAGGAGACTGGCAACTGAGTGGGGCTTTTTTTCTTGATATTTTTGTTGCCCTTGGCCAGTCACCCTCTCTTACATAAGAAAAAAAAAGGAAGCACGGAAGGCCACACTGGGATGAAGTACAGGATGGTAAAGGAGTATTGCAGGCCAGTGTATGAAGTGTGCAGGCTGGTGGAGCAGGACGGTCAGCTGCGTGAGGACAGGCACGGCACAGGGCAAGACGGAAGGCATCACGAAAACAAAGGAAGGTAAAGAGAAGGTAAAAATAAAACGCCCATTATACCCTTTGCTGATTTTCGATAATCTATCTAGGCCTCTCCCAATTCCTTTCCCTTACCCTTCCCTTCTCCCTCTCCCTAACCGTTGCCCCTCTCTCTCTCGCCAGTCTGCCACGCCCCTCCCCTCCACCTTCCACCGTCTCCCTCCAGCAAAAAAAAATAATAAATAAATGAAATAAATAAATAAATAAAACGTGGACAGGAATGGTAATGAAGTCCAAAGAAATCGAGTGAATAAAAGAGGAAGATAAAAGTGTGTTGGATTTAGATGTACATGCAAAATATCAACAATATCAACGGGAAGGAATAAAAAAAGGACAATTAGACAATCTTATTAAGTACAACGCGAAATTAACACCAGAAAATAGTAAAAAGAATAGAAATATATACGTAAAAAGGTTGAAGCACGTTGTCACGAATTTTCATCTTACTTTTCCCAGATTTTCCAGTAAAGTTGGAGTCTCAGCAAGGCAGTTCAATGAAGCCTCAGTCAATCAATAAGCTAATTAATGAATTCGCTTCCGTGAAGAGGGAACCCATGGCTCAAAGACTCAAGACTACACGAGAGAGACGAGAGAGAGAGAGAGAGAGAGAGAGAGAGAGAGAGAGAGAGAGAGAGAGAGAGAGAGAGAGAGAGAGAGAGAGAGAGAGAGAGAGAGAGAGAGAGAGAGAGAGAGAGAGAGAGAGAGAGAGAGAGAGAGAGAGAGAGAGAGAGAGAGAGAGAGAGAATGAGAATCTGATTTTCTTTTTAACTAACTGCTTATTCGGCAATCATTGCTGACTGATTGACTTACTGACTAGATTATTTCCTTTAACCACCTATTTATATATCTTCTCTTTCCCACTGACTGACTGACTGATTCACTGACTGACCGACTGACTGACTGACTATATCAATCCCTTTAACCACCTATCTGTGTATCTACCTACTCTTACCCACTGACTGACTGACTGACTGATTGACTGACTGACTCATTCCCTTCAACTAACCACTTACTTCTCAATCATCATCTACTGACTGACTCACTCACTCATTCATTCCTTCACCACTCACCCATCGATATCTTCACTGAATGACTTGACTCCATGTTACTTACTGCCTTATCTCTTTTCCCTGATCATACTGCCTTCCTCCCTGCTTCCCTTCCTCACTCCCTGCATCCCTGTCTCGCTGCTTGTCTCCCTGCCTCCCTGCCTCACTGTCTTAATACCTCACTCTCTTCTGTCTCCCTGTCTCAGTGCCTCTCTGCCTTGGTCTCACTCCCTGTCTGCCTCCATTCCTCACTCCTTGCCTTCCTGTCTCTCGCTCCATCTCCCTGTCTCTCTGTCTCCCTGCCTCTCTGCTTCCCTGCCTCATTCCCTCCTTGTCCCACCTGCTGCCTCACTGCCTCTCTGCTTCCGTCTCTCACAAGGCGGGACAAGTTAGGTTAATACACACGCGACCTTTGGTAATCAAGTTAATCCCGCACGACTATATGCCCGTCGTGATCAGAGGACTGGACAGGTTACTTGCTGAGTCAAACGGCCTGTGCTTCATTGCAGACGGACGAGGACGAGGACGAGGATGACGAAGAGAAGGATGAGGAAGAAGAGATGGAGGAAGAAGAAACTGATTGACTGACTGACACTCATTCTCACTCTCACTTGATCTCTCTCTCTCTCTCTCTCTCTCTCTCTCTCTCTCTCTCTCTCTCTCTCTCTCTCTCTCTCTCTCTCTGGAAAAGGCTTAGTATATAGAGTGCCACGTCTCTCTCTCTCTCTCTCTCTCTCTCTCTCTCTCTCTCTCTCTCTCTCTCTCTCTAAGCCGGTCCCAAACACCCAGGGCCTTGGAAGTACCGCTGTGAAGGACGCGACGCAATAACAGTGAAAAAAACAACCTTAAGAGGAGGAGAGTGCTGGGCGACACGATGGAGCTTATGGACGCTGGTGGCCTTGGTAGTCCCGGAGAACCTACAGAAGGACACGCGACACCAAAACACTTCAGCAACAGCGTCTGACCTTGTTCTATACTGCAGTAGCTTATGACTCCGGTTAGAAGCAAGAGACACACATACGCACATAAATAAGTACACAGATTTACAGACACAGAGACGCAATGCTCTTCTCAAATTCTCTTCTAGTAAAAGATGAAAATGGAAAAGTTAAGGGGGATTCAAGAAAGTGATATCCTCGTGTATATAATTAAAAAAAAAAAAAGGGGTTGAATAAAAGAATAACAGCATAAAAATAGGATCCAAATATATGAACACGTAACCAAACACGATAAAAAAAAAGTATAAAAACAAAACAACATAACAAATTTAGGCGTATTAAACTGCCATTATTTACTCATCAAACACACCCACACACACACACACACACACACACACACACACACACACACACACACACACACACACACACACACACCAGAGTTCACACAAAGCAACAACTTTTTTCCACAACTATCTCTCTCTCTCTCTCTCTCTCTCTCTCTCTCTCTCTCTCTCTCTCTCTCTCTCTCTCTCTCCATATTGTTGAGTGAAGAATAGATAAAAAACGAAGGAAACAAGGGAGGAATAAAGGAGAGAGAGAGAGAGAGAGAGAGAGAGAGAGAGAGAGAGAGAGAGAGAGAGAGAGAGAGAGAGATGAGAGATGAAAAGAAACAGAGAGAGGAGGAAAGAAAGGAAAGAGGAAGGAGGGAAAGAGAAGAGAGAATGAGTGGGTGTCATGGAAGGGATTGAGAGGGAGAGAGAGAGAGAAAAGAAAGAAAGAAAGGGAGGAGAGGAGAGAGGAAAAAGATATGGAGATGAGGAGAGGTACTAGACAAACATATGGAGCGTGAAAGAGAGAGAGAGAGAGAGAGAGAGAGAGAGAGAGAGAGAGAGAGAGAGAGAGAGAGAGAGAGAGAGAGAGAGAGAGAGAGAGAGAGAGAAAATGAAAGACCACATATCGATAGAAGTAAATCATAACCCCTCACTACCATCTTTACACCTCCTCCTCCTCTTCCTCCTCCTCTTCCTCCTCCTCCTGCCCTGTTGTTATCGTGTCGGCCTTCCATATATCAGAAGCCATGTGGACAAAGCCTATAATCTCTTGAGGGGAGAGTGGCGACTGATGGAGGAGAACTAAGGGCAAATCTTAAGGTCATCGTCATCTTCACCGCCTTCGTCAGGTAAGGAGAAGAACAGGTGACTATTAGGTGTGCAATTTTATGCTACTATTTCAATGTTTTAAGCCACACATAAGTTAGTTTATTAACCCCTTCAGTACCATGACGGGTTTCCATATTCATTTTGCTTACTATTTGGTGATTTTATACAGCTTCAGAAACTCATGTGAGGGATCGAAATGGTGAAGACTGTGGCCATTAATCTCCTGACCTCCATGGAACCTTAATGTCAATAAAGTGGTCTAATCGTGCACCAATCTCAAGGTAAAAATGTGTCCTAGTATTGAAGAGGTTAAAGCCACATGATCTTAAGCCAGACTATGTGAAGCCATACAAAAATTAACATGTGTTTGTCTAATCCACCACATATTAAGATAGAATTCGCCAAATCTCAACATACAGGTGGTTTAACTTATTTTAAGCCACCAAATGTTAAGCCACGTTAGTTATGTCACACCTTAACTAAAAGTAAACTATCTAAACAAAAGTAAAGCCACTTTAAGCCATGAATATCTAAACATTGTCTGTTCTGCAAATCCAAAGAACATTGACGTGTAAGGACCCAATCAGAGGGAAGTGGAAGGTAAATGCGTGGATTTGATTGGCTTCTGGTGCTGAGGACGCGGCGGGGTCTGATAAATGGCCAATAGGAATGAAGTTTGGGTAAAGTCTTTCATCTGATTGGGTGGAGTAGGAAGGCAGAGTTTCCGGAGCTATGTTTGGTGGACGAAGATTAATGAGATATTAATGGATGATCCGCTTTGTGTTGCAGATTTGTGTTGATCGTGTCATTCCTCTTCGTCCGCAGATTATCCTTCTTTATGTGATTTTTCCCATTGCTCTCTGTTCATTAATCTGGTAATTCTTCTGTTTATTTTCGTTCATTTGTGTGTGTTTCTTCATTCGCAGATTATACTTCTTTACTTTAAAGTCTCTCATTAAGGTTTTGTTAATCTATCTTTCAATTTGTTTATCTATTCTTTTTACTTATCTATTTTTATTTATTGTTCTACGCCAGTTAAATGTTTACTAAATATTCACTTTAATTCATTCTCTTTTTTTCGTATGTATAGATCTGTTTAATTTTCTTTTACTGTTTATCCTTCTTCAGTAAATATTTCCTAATGTATCCCTTTCATTTATCTATTCATTCCTCAATACATCCATTCTATATATGAACACTGTTTTTACTCATTTCATTCACAATTTTCATATAATTTCTCTAACTCCTAATATTCCAGTCTTTTCTTTCTTTCTAATACACATCGCCATTCCTACCAGTATCCTAACAATTCACGCTTGTATCAATCCTTGACAAATTTCTAACTAAACGCTAAAGAAAAATACCAGAATTCCTGCCGTTATTCATTATTCATCACAACCTTTGACATATTTCTAACTAAAGACTAAAGGAAAATACCAGAATTCCTGCCGTTATCTAGTATTCATCAGCCATTGGTCGACCTCCAGGCACTACATGGACTAAAGTTTGTTGGATGTGTTGTTTTACTCGATTGGTCGCTTGTTATTCGCGTTGGTGGCATCTGATTCCTTCCTTGAGTTCTATACCGTTACGCGATGCTTCCAATACCCTTGCTGGTAACTATAGGATAACAAGTAGGACACGTAAAATGCCGGTTATCTCTCTCTCTCTCTCTCTCTCTCTCTCTCTCTCTCTCTCTCTCTCTCTCTCGCACGTCACCTGAGGATAAAGCACTTACGGCGGAGTGGTTATTTCCGTCAAGCAGGTAAAAGCAGGTAAGGATTTATGTTGCCTTCACTAAACCACTTTAATATAGACGTACCGATCGCCGCTACACACACACACACACACACCGCGTAGTGTAGTGGTTAGCACGCTCGACTCACAATCGAGAGGGCCCGTTTCGAATCCCGGTAAGCGGCGAGGCAAATGGGCAAGTCTCTTAATGTGTGGCCCCTGTTTACCTAGCAGTAAATAGGTACGGGATGTAACTCGAGGAGTTGTGGCCTCGCTTTCCCGGTGTGTAGAGTGTGTTATGTGGTCTGTCCTACCCGAAGATCGGTCTATGAGCTTTGAGCTCGCTCCGTGATGGGGAAGACTGGCTGGATGACCAGCAGGTAACCAAGGTGAATCACACACACACACACACACACACACACACACACACACACACACACACACACACACACACACACAGAAGGCCGACGTATCCGCAGTCTCAATTTTACGCACACACGCCAAGAACGAACTCAGTAATAGCCAGGAATGTTTATGATTTTTAAAACGAAACCTTCCTGACAGCTTGAGAGAGAGAGAGAGAGAGAGAGAGAGAGAGAGAGAGAGAGAGAGAGAGAGAGAGAGAGAGAGAGAGAGAGAGAGAGAGAGAGAGAGAGAGAGAGAGAGAGAGAGAGAGAGAGAGGAGAGAGAGAGTGAGTGAGTGAGTGAGTGAGTGTGAGTGAGTGTGTGTGTGTGTGTGTGTGTGTGTGTGTGTGTGTGTGTGTGTGTGTGTGTGTGTGTGTGTGTGTGTGTGTGTGTGAGTGTGTGTGTGTGTTATTTTTTAGTAAACTATAAAAAAAATACTATTGTGTTCGAGAAATAAACTATGTACTAATTAATCCACAAAAAAAAAAGAAACTATATAATACTTTGAATCTTGTACTTCTATTTCTTTCAACAAATTTTTTTTTTTTCAAGTATACCATTACCTATCTCCTATTTCATCATCCTCTGTTAGTCCATCAGCGCTACTGTCACCTCACTACTACCATCACTTTCAAAACAACATTCACACATTCAGTAACAAAAAAAAAAATACTTTCCTACCGACAATATTTTTTCCTCTTCTGCATCCTGTGTTCTACTTTCACATTTACAACTAATACTCTTGTACCGCATATTCCCTTCTTATACATTACCCCCGATCCCTTGCCTATTTTTCTACCACTTCGGCATTGTGTACCTTCAACATTATTATGCCATTACGCCATTAGTTCACTCAGCCGCCTCCTCCTCTGGTCGCGCCACACTAAAATCTCTCTTCCTCACTGCTAATATTTCCAGTTTCTAAATATATTCTCCACACATTTCGCAAAAATACTAACACTAACAATTTTCCTTCATTCATTTATATCTTTAAAAGTTTATTATTGTTGTGTTTGGTTTTATTTTCACTTTTTTTTTGTCGTTTATTCCCTGCTGTCGCTATCAACTGTTCATGTTTCTTTTTTATATTTCATTTCTTATTTCTTGCTGTAAAAACCCACTGACTTACTTTACTCTTTCCTTTTATTCTCTTTTCTTATATTTCTTCTTTCCTTTTCCTTTCTTATACATTTCTTCTTTTCCCTTTTCTTTTTCTTATATTTCTTCTCTTCGTCGTCTTATTTCCTCCTCCTTCTCTTTCTTCTCTTCCTTCTCCTCTTCACTCCCTTACTCCGGTTATAGACCACATTTCCTACACTTACAAAAACAACACCGCCGCCAACCATCATAAGAATTCTACGCTCTCCATTCATCCTCTCTACTGTAAAAGTCCCATATTTTCACCCACAAAGCCACTGCCTCACACACACTCACAGAGGGAAAGCCTTCATTAACACACACGCTTTATTTCTCCACTTTATCATATCACGCTTCCTACTGACATAACGAAGGAGAAAAAAGATTAAATATAAATAGAAATGATTAAAAAAAGTACCTCTATATATCATTTAGAGTATTAATTTTATTTTTTACTTTGTTTTATTGTTATTTTTCTTATTACTCTTACGCTGGAATTACAATGTTTTCTCCACTTTTTGGGTAATACATACATACATACACATGCTCGTGTATCAAAATGTGTAAAATATCTTGTTTTTTTTTTTTGGTCTCTGTTAATTTTCATAATAGTACGTAGCATGTCATTAGTTCGAAAAAAATAGAGTTTCATTGTTTTATTAGCTTATCGCTCTTTTGCCTAATTCAGTCTAGAAAACACTCCCTCTCGCTCTATTATGCATAAAAATAAATGTTTTCTTTCACTACATGACATTTCACAACCAAATATTCAAACATTATAGCGTGTTCTATTAATTTTTCCTTTTTTCTCTCTTTTAATATTCAGAAACACAGCTTCTTCTTCAGCCAATGTGAAAATGAGAGACTAACAATACATTACATCCGTTACTCTAAAAATGACGTGTTATTCTTTATATTTCTTATTCTTTCACGGTCTTCCCTTTAACACTTTAGTACAGTCCATATAAAAAAATGATATACTAACAACACTTAACATGCCTTACTCTAAAAATTACGTGTTATTTCTTTTTATTAATTATCGTTTTACTGTCTTCCCTTTAAGACTTTATTAGCACACCGTCTCCTTCAGCCAATATAAAAAAAATAATAGATTAACAATACATCACGTCCCTTACTCTAAGAATTTCGTGTTATTTCTTTGTATCCTTTTCCTGTGTTTCTTTTAACACTCAGAAACAGCGTCTCCTTCAATCCAAGTGAAGATAAAGTCCACCAATGCATCACATTTCTAACGCCCACAAAAACACTACCACGCGTATTTTACTCCTTAAAGACGCACGATTTCATTCTTTGTTATAACCCAGGGCGTCTGCTGCCTCTCACGAACCAAACAACATAATCTCCACCACCACCACCACCACCGCCGCCACTGCCGCTGCCTCCTGCCTGCCTGCCAGACCGACAAGGCGCCCACGACACACCATCAATTACCCTCCACTAAGCCATGTCCCTAAGCCTCTTGTGAAATGTAAACTCACTTGGTACCGCACCCACCCCCGCCACCCAAGCAAGTCCCTCCCTTGGTTTATATACGTCATCCCCCCCAACCTACTTCGTCTCCCTCTCTCTCTCTCTCTCTCTCTCTCTCTCTCTCTCTCTCTCTCTCTCTCTCTCTCCTTAACCTCTGCCATTTCTAATTTTGAAGAGGGCAAGTGGAAGGAATGTAGATGAGAGTTTAGAGTCTATATCTTTAAGTCACAAGGGTTCGTTTCCCTTAAGGATATTTCACCCTTAAGATTTTTCGTTCGTGGTGAGAATGTGTTAGGTTAGATTCGATGGGTTTGGTTGAGTAGGTTAGGTTAGGTTAGTTAGACGGATAGTTTAGGGAATAGGTTTTGTTAGATAAAGTTGAATTTGGTTGTTAGGTTAAGTTAAGTTAGGTTAGGTTAGGTTAGGTAAGGTTAGGTCAAAGTTTGGTTAGGTAAGGTTAGGTTCGGTTTATTAGGTTTAGATTAGACAGAAAGTTCATCAAGGGAAGTAGGTTAGGTTGAGTTTGGTTGTTAGGTTAGGTTAGTTTAAAGTTTGATTAGGTTACGTTTGGTTAGGTTAGGTTAGGTTAGGTTAGGCTAGGTGGAAAGTTCATCAAGGGAGTAGGTTAGGTCAGGTTGAGTTTGGTTGGTGTAATGATGTTAGCTTAGATCAGATTAGGGTTTGGTTGACTTCACTTATTTTGAGGAATCATCATTACTTTGAACACTTGCATAGTAGTCATTTCTAGTTAAAAATTTACGTAAGAGTAATTTTCATAAAGTCGAATTTACATAGATTAAAGATGTCCAGAGAAAAAAGAGGAAGTAAAAACACAGGCAAGATGTTACAAAGGAAACTGGAAGGTCATAATTTATGGGAAGGATAACATTTATGGGTTATTTTTAGATATACTCTAATCTACACGAATTAGTCTCTCTCTCTCTCTCTCTCTCTCTCTCTCTCTCTCTCTCTCTCTCTCTCTCTCTCTCCCTGGGGTGAAATAGTAAGGTAGCGCCGCGTCGACACACTTCGCCTCCTTGTTTGCACTAACTTTGGTTTACCTGCAGTGTTTCAACGCCTAAGTGGTACTGTTTCAGAGCAATGCCTTATGCCCTCCCCCCCAAATATCTCTTTCTCTCTCTCTCTCTCTCTCTCTCTCTCTCTCTCTCTCTGAATAAAATATAAACGAATATAAACGTAACGCAGTGAAAGTGAAAATAAAGAAACGAATGTAAAAAGGGGAAACACACATCAGGTACTAGAATTTTTTAGTGCCTCGGGTCAATCTGTATGTGTAAGAACAAGAGAGAGTAAATGCCTGAATTCCACAGGTCTTTTCAACGGGGCGTGCTCTTATTAGACGAGGTTCCTGCCCCAAAGAGCTCATCCCGCGGGCTTAGGGGGCGCTATTACTGGTGGTGGTGATGGTGGTGGTAGTCTGAAATAACCTCTTCCTTTATGGAAAAACAAATCAATAGTACTTTTGTTGTCTACCACAGTCTGATTATACCTTTTTCTCTCTCTCTCTCTCTCTCTCTCTCTCTCTCTCTCTCTCTCTCTCTCTCTCTCTCAACACTACCTCCACAATGGCCCATCCAGTACTTTCATCAAACATAACGCCCCCCACTCACGCTCTGTCCCTCCACCACCTTCACTTTACTCAGCGCCACGCATTTTGCTCCTGTATTTTTGTCACCTAAGTACACGCGAACATGTGGAATGCCAGATTATACAGCAAATAACCGGGTATCTTGCAAATAAGGGCTAATGCAGAAATATGAGACTAAAACACGGTGATTCATCGCACGTTTGAAAGCAGTAATACGTAAGACCGTTTGTAAAGCCACGTGGACATTGTAAGATATCAGACTATGCAGGAAATAATCAGTAACCTTACAAATATGGCTTTTGAGAGGAATAAAAGTATAAAAGTTTGGTTGTTAGGTGTACAAACGCAATTTTCACAAGTTTTAAAACAATGATAAATAAGAGTCAGTCAGTAAGGACACGTGACCATTTTGAGATATCATATTGAGCCTAATCCGGGATCTTATAAATAAAGGCTTCTAGGAGGAATATCAGAATGCACAGATAATTTTTCGCACGTTTTCAAGCAGTAATATGTAAGCGAATAACTAATCTAAGACACGCGAGCATAACAAGATATCGGATTATAGAGCAAATAATCCAGTATCTTTCAAATAAAAGCTTCTGAGAGGAATAAGAATATCCCAAGGCCATTTTTTTTTCGCCCGTTTTCAAGCAAGGATAAGTAAGGCAATCAGGAAGCTAGAGCAGCGGCCAAAAACAGTGTTACAATGCCAAAATTACTGCACCAAACTCCGCGACACAGAGAAACCATGACACAAACACCAGCTTTCCTCCCCAGGTAGAATCATGTGTCTCAGACTGCTGCAGGTAAGGCGAGTATATACGTAATTACTTCTAGGAATACTGCTTTAAGAACCCAAACAACTGGCAACTCATGAGTCTCGGTGACATGTGCAATCTGAGGCTTTTACTTCCAAGACTGTTTCCTCAAGCTTACGACGTTCCGGCTGGCCATAACAAAACCTTAGATGAATAACGCACACACACAAGAGGCTGCATTCACGTGGCGGCGCAGGGCGAAGGAGAGGCAGCAGTGTTCGCGGAAATGCATGAAAGAGCCGCGCAACCCTTGCTGCCGGCGACGCAATGAAGCTTGATGGGAACACTCGACTGCTTGGTCCGCCAGATTGGACTCTCTTGCCCACGTACGCTAGCTCAATAGAACCCCAGCACGCTACAGCTATTAGCCCCAGTCAGGTACAGAGGATAGCACGGACTGGTAGGACAAGGTGGAGCCGCGCCCTCTCTTGTCGCTGTTGCATCATGGACTGCCTCTCATCCTCCTCCTCCTCCTCCTCCTCCTCCTCCTCCTCCTCCTCCTCCTCCTCCTCCTCCTCCTCCTCCTCCTCCTCCTCTTGAGTAGCAGCACTTTAAGAAATATGATATAAAATTGGCAAACGAATTTATTTTTCAAGACTTTCAGAATCTATTTTCTTTTAGCTGCCTGACTAAAAGAAATAGGAATCCACAGCTCAAAACTTTAACTTTCTCTTTGATTTTCACAACACAACCCACAACACGCAACACAACACACACGCACACAGACCATCCCTTTCTCCACTCACACACACACACACACACACACACACACACACACACACACACACACACACACACCAGGAAGCCATGGCTCTCCTGACACACACACGCACACACACCTGCAGTCAACACACGTGAAATTTGGTCTAGCGCGTGGCTACATTTCGCGTTCAAAGTCCGTGGCGTTAAGAAGGGAGGCTCGGCGGGGAGGGGCAGGGAGCGAGGCAGAGTTATTGACCTCACCTACACTGGACTGATGCTATCGACGTGCACGAGCGGCCCAGTCAACCACAAGTGTTAATATAGACTGGTGGTGGTGGCAATGGTGGTGATGTTGGTGGTGTCTGTTTAACTCAGGCCATGTAATCTGTTTGCTGGCTCTTCCTACCTTTCTCTTTCTCTCTCTCTCTCTCTCTCTCTCTCTCTCTCTCTCTCTCTCTCTCTCAACATTTTCGCGTAAATTATCTCGTATTTTTTTACTTTTGCGGCTAAATTCATGGATGTTCAATTTGTTTTCCTCACATTTCCTGTGTTTTTCCTCCACCAGGTCAGCATGACATTAGGAGAGGACAAAACGGTTCTATTTTTCCTTTGCATTTGAAATTATATAAGGGTTCAAAAAAGGTTCCATTCCCCCTCATTTTATTTTCCCTTTAAGTTTCCAAGACAACGGGATGAGAATGATGTCTCCACTTATTCCCCTTCACCGTCCTTCTCCCCGGTCAAATATTCAGAACAGTAGTGTGCGCGCGGGATTTCCTATTTGCCTCTAAAATCTCTCCGTCTTTCCTCTTACTTCTTCCAGCGAGACGGAAGGACAGACGTGTTTCCTCTCATTTTTCCCTCATGTTTCTCAACACAAAATTGAGGTACATTTTCTTCCTTCATTTTCTTACTTAACGCCTCAAAATACCGAAAGAAATATTGAATCTGATTTCTTTATGTTATTTATGGAGATTTAATACTGTACATTGTATTCCACTCCGTCCTGTCCACAAAACCCACAAAAACTACGTCTACCATTTTGAGTTTATAAAAAATGCAGTACATTAAAATACCAGAAAAAATGTTGAATCCGATTTCTTTGTTATTTCTATTTCTAAGAACTGGAGAAGATTTAACACTGTACATTGTATTCCACTCTGTATTCTCCACAGAAACCTCAAAATTCCGTCCACCATTTTGAGTTCATGAAAAATACAAGTACATTCTGTTCTATCATAGCAGGAATCTAACCCATACTCACACAACTGATTAATATATCAATTTTTGAAGTTAAAACTGTCAAAAAGACCACAAAAAACACTGCCTACTCTTTGAAGGATGTAAAAAGCAAGGCACTTTCAATTCTGCCAAGCTGCGTAACAAACCTAGACTCACAGTAGACACAGTCCTTAACCCCTTCAGTACTAGGACGCATTTTTACCATAAGTTTTTGGGTACGATTAGACAATTTTATTTACATTAGGAAGGGTCTATGCAGGTCAGAAGATTAATGGCATGAGTAGTTACTCTTTCAATCCCTACATAAGTTTCTGAAGCGGTATAAAATCACCAAATAGTAATCAGAATGAATATGAAAATGCGTCATGGTTCTGAAATGGTTAAAAAGTACGCTGCGACAATCCTCTTTTGTAGTATAAAGGATGAACTGCTGGGAACGCTACACTTTGATCTCCTCACCGGTAGTACTGTCCGCTAAACCTTGTCGCCAACCAGATCGGATCGGAAACGCCGTGGAAGCTTACGAAGCCTCGGAACGGATACGACACGACGTTCAGTACGCCTACCAGCTCAGACGACATCGGATTGGAAACGACGCGGGTGCTGTTTATCTCTCAGTCTGTCCAGCTACACGTTGAAAGTTTCTAAATACTACTTAGCAAGTAAAAAAAAAAAAAAAAGACAAAGAACATTTTCATGTTGAATTTAAACGAATTATTACATTTATGGAAAAAAAAAACTACTGTCACTACAGACTGCCCCACAAGCGTAGAATTATCGTACAAAGCGTACGATAGTGAGGAAGGGTATCGTACATCGTATTTGAAGCAAAATTGTCGTACAAACACGATAATTATCGTACGAATGGCAGCCCTGCATCATAACCTCTCCAAACACCGATCTGCGCATGCGCAGTCTCTCGGACGCATCAGAACTATCAGAAAAATATTCTTTCCAAGATATCCGCGTCGTTTCCGTTCTGATCCGATGCGTCGTTTCGTTTCCGATCTGATCAGGTGGGCGTTAGCACGTTCAAATGTATGGTTTAGATTTTTTGCCGATGCTTCATGTCCGTTCCGAAGTGTCGTTTCCGATCTGGTGGGCGACAAGCCTAAATCCTCTTGTCTCTTGTTTGAAGCTGAACGCAACGAGACCGCGGACTGAAGCAAAAATTAAGTGCAAGACAGTTTTTCCCCTTCCCCTCTAGCGCACTGTAATTATCTGGCATTTCCCTGTCATGAAAAATTAAATACAGCCACGTACGAACACACGAGTTGCGTCATGCACAGCGCTCCATGAACAAATTGGTTACACGGAGGAGACAAGGAAGGTACAATTTTCGCTACTTCATTCCAGGATTTAAAAGAACGATTTCCTGTACGTTGTGTTTTAAAATGATTCTCAGCAGCGAAAAACCAACAGTTCCTCTCGGCGTGACCTTAATTACAGGTGAGTATGATGATGAGTGGTGTACTTAAGGGGTTATGAAAAATGAGGGAGTGTGATGGAAAGATAGGAAAGATTGAGATAAATAAAACATTCACACAAAGTCTCCTCACAATTTCCTACCAGTTTTGTCTCTCTTCTCTCTCTCTCTCTCTCTCTCTCTCTCTCTCTCTCTCTCTCTCTCTCTCATTCGCCTACTGCACAATCCGCTTTTCTGTTCAATAGCAAAAAGTTATAACGAGAATTCTGACAATGCTTAAAATGAAGACGATGTAAAATAGTAAAAACGGAAAGGGAAAGAAAAAATTTGCTCCGAGACACGAAAAAAGGCGAATCTAATTAACTTTTCCTTATTAAAGTTTGTTCTACTTTTCCCTTCCACTTTCCACTTTCCAATTTTTTTTTTATATCGTGACTAAATGTAAAAAAAGAAAAGTGCATGAAATAAAGAAAAATCATATAATAATTGCATTTTCCTATAACATCATGGACACAGGAGAGAATGTGTGTGTGTGTGTGTGTGTGTGTGTGTGTGTGTGTGTGTGTGTGTGTGTGTGTGTGTGTGTGTGTAAAACAGGATTAATAGTTGATTTTAAAGGAGAAAGAGAGAGAGAGAGAGAGAGAGAGAGAGAGAGAGAGAGAGAGAGAGAGAGAGAGAGGTAGAAATCGAAACCCAATAACTCTCTCATTATTGAAACCAAGATCTCAAATAATAACTATTCGCTATATACTCTCTCTCTCTCTCTCTCTCTCTCTCTCTCTCTCTCTCACACACACAATTTTCACAACACAGATCACCTTCCTGCTTTTCTCCTTCTTTCCTCTCAGTCACTTACTTCCTTCATTCCTTCCATTATCCTCTATCTTTCCTCAATCCCTCCTTCCAACTTCTTCCTTCCTTCCCTCCTTTCAAATTCTTCTTCTTTCCCTCCTTCCAAATTCTTTCTTCCTTCGTACCTCATCTTTCTTCTTTTCTTCCAATTTTTTCCCTCCAACTTTTTTCTTCCTTCTTCCAACTTTTTTCTTCCTTCTCTCCATCCTTCCTTTCCTTCCTTCAAATTCCTCTTCCTTCCCTTTTCATACTCTTTCTCCTTCCTACCTCATCTTCCTTCTTTTCTTTCAATCTTTTCCTTCCAACGTGTTTTTCCTTCTCTCCATCCTTCCTTTCCTTCCTTCAAATTCCTCTTCCTTGCCTTTTTCCATACTCTTTCTCCTTCCTACCTCATCTTCCTTCTTTTCTTCCAACGTCTTCCTTTCAGCTTTTTCTTCCTTCTCTCCTTCTAACACTCTCTTCCTTCTCTTTATCCTTTCACTATCAAAGTCCATCCCAGTCCCTTGAAAAAGAAGCATTACAATGACGGATGGCAGTGATAAGGCTCAGAATGGCAGTGTATATACATAGAAATTACGACTATGATGAATGAGACTCTATATCTAGTAGAAATAAGTAGCGTCGGTACATTATGCTACATACGATGACCAATGGTGCTTATAAAGGTGGAAATGTGTAGTGTACGAGTGAGAAAAGAGACCTTATTGGTGTTTATAATGAGTGCTGGAGCGTGAAAGGGAGAAAGGACCACGAGGAAGGTAATGCGTACTTGTGTGAATTGTATAGAGTAATTACATGTGTTATAACTATAGTGTAATGTATGGTTACTTTTGCAGAATTACCTTGGTTGCCATTTTTTTTTTTTTATTTATTGTAGGAGAGAAGGCCAGCTAAAGGCAACACTATGCTAAAAGAAATAGGGCCTACTTACGCGCTGGTTCTCTAAAAGCTAGGAAAGGTTAGCCAAAGTTAGGGAGCAAATGTCTTGATACATCCCTCTTAAATGAAGTTAAATCGTAGGGAGACGGAAATACAGAAGCAGGCAGAGAGTTCCAGTGTAATGTATGGTTAGATATGCATTAATCCCTTGGCTGCTATTTTTCTATTTTTTTTATTTATGAGAGAAGACCATCTAAGGGCAACACTATGCTAAGAAAAAGGCCCACTTGCTTGCTGGTTCACTAAAAGCTAAGAAAGGTTGGCCAAAATTAGGGAGCAAATGTCTTGATACATCCCTCTGAAAAGAAGATAAGTCATAGGAAGACGGAAATACAAAAGCAGGCAGGGAGTTCCAGTGTAATGTATGGTTAGTTTTGCATTATTCTCTGGGCTGCATTTTTTTATATCTAGGAGAGAAGGCCAGCTAAGGGCAACACTATGCTAGAAAAAAGGCCCACTTGCTTGCTGGTTCTCTAAAAGCTAAGAAGGGTTGGCCAAAATTAGGGAGCAAATATCTTGATACCTCCCTTTTAAAAGAAAGTTATGTCATAGGAAGACGGAAATACAGAAGCAAGTAGGGAGTTCCACAGTTTTTGGTAAACCTTTCTTGACTTGTTCTTCACTGTGAGGTATTCTAACTTGTTCTACAGCGACATTAAATCAATAAACTCGGTAGAAATTGTAAACTATATTCTTTCCTATTCCCTTCTTTCTTATGCATGCTTAAAAGATTTAGCACATTACTTTTGGTGCTGTTAATTGTTACGAACCACAGTGAAAGAGTTAACCCCTTTAGTACTGGGACGCATTTATACCTTGATTATTGTGCATGATTTCACGATTTTATTGACATTAGCAAGGGTCTATAGGGGTTAGAAGATTAATGGCCAGAATCTTTACTATTCTAATCCCCACCTAAGTGTCTGAAGCTGTTAAAATCATCAGATAGTAATCACAATGAATATGAACACGTCCCTGGTGTTAATAGGTGTCTAGGTAAGATAGTTATACCTGTATGTATGTATGTAATAATGTATGATTAATTACACGGTTTTTTGTCTTATGGTAAATATAAAAAGGGAAATTTAAAAAGGGGAAGGAAAATGCATAGAAACTTGCATACATATGAGATTGTGTGTGGATAGATGTGTATGTAGTGTTAGTTCATTGATAGCACCAAAAACAAGAAAAAATGATAGAAAAAAACAATAAATGATAAAAACGGGGAAGGATGCACAAAGAAAATAAGAAAAGAGAAGAAAACAAGCAAAAATAACGCCGAGAGAGAGAGAGAGAGAGAGAGAGAGAGAGAGAGAGAGAGAGAGAGAGAGAGAGAGAGAGAGAGAAAGGCGCGCAAAGAGATGACTCCCGCCTGCTGGTATTGACAAGGGTTTAGCACCACCGAGGAAGAACCGGGAATCGATGAGAAAACAACCACATTTGGGCCAACGAAGAGAGAGTAAGGAGGTCAACGCCGCGCTATCGGGACGCGCCAACACTACTCCTCACCCGATAACCCCGACAGACAGACAGACAGACAGACAGCGTAGCAAGAACGACAAAGCGACAAGTACCAGAGAAACATGTAAGGTGGACACGCCAACAAGCCAAGGCAATCCTAGAAACATCCATGTGACCGAAAGCTTAACCCGATAACGTGAGAGGAGGAGGAGGAAGAGGAGGAGGAGGAGGAGGAGGAGGAGGAGGAGGAGGAGGAGGAGGAGGAGGAGGAGGAGGAGGAGGAGGAGGAGGAGGAGGAGGAAGAGGAAGAGAAGGAGAAGGAGAAGGAGTAGTAGAAGGAGAAGGAGAAGGATGATGATGATGATGATGATGATGATGGAGGAGGAGGAGGAGGAGGAGGAAGAGGAGAAGGAGAAGGAGAAGGAGAAGGAGGAGGAGGAGGAGGAGGAGGAGGAGGAGGAGGAGATGGAGGAGGACGAGGAGGAGGAGGAGGAGGAGGAGGAGGAGGGAGAAGAAGGAATTCAACACAGACACCAATTAGATGAATCTTCTCCTTCCTTCATTCACAAAAAAAAGAAAAATACAAGATGAACAAAAAAGAAGAGCACGAAAAAATAAACATAATAATAAGAAAGCAGAAGAAAAACAAAGAGAGAAAAGAAATATAATGAAAGCTACACACACACACACACACACACACACACACACACACACACACACACGAGGAAGACTAACAAAAAAGGAAGCGAGACAAGAGAAAGTGACCAGGCGTAAGGAAAACAACAAGTAGTGAACCCAAACAAGCCTAAAGGTAAGACCACGACCAGAGAGAGAGAGAGAGGGAGAGGGAGGGAGGGTGAGGGTGAAGGGCGAAGGAAGGAAGGGCGGTCAACACAACACACAATTAAACACCCATCGCCGCCACTGTTTTCTTTCAACCTTCTCGTCTAATCTGCAGGTCAACAGGACAGAACATAACCCTCATTAGCAAACACGACCCACCTGTGTACCTGTGTGGAGGAGCAACAGAGAGACGAGGAGGAGGAGGAGGAGGAGGAGGAGGAGGAGGAGGAGGAGGAGGAGGAGGAGGAGGAGGAGGAGGAGGAAATAAGAAAAGAATATGAATGAGAAGAACGAAAAAGGAACAAAGGAAAGAGAAGGAAAAAAGTAAATGATTTATGACACAACAGCAGCATAATCATATTTTGCTGAAGAGGAGGACGAAGAGTACGAGGAGGAGTAGGAGGAGGAGGAGGAGGAAGAGGAGTATATCACCTACCGTCCTTCAAGTGACTAGGACATATTTACGAGCTAATGGCAGAGACGGAACACTCAAGGCGAGGATTTCATTATAATGCATGGAAGCGACACCTGCTGAAGGAAGGCCGGAGGATGAAAACCTTGGGCGACAGAGAGGTGGTCGTTAAATGCCACGTGGGAACACAGGTGTTAATGGACGAGGTCGAGCTTGAGATTTACGAAGACAAATCGAGCCGCAGTTAATTTTTTTCGGTAAGTTAAAACCAACCGAGGACGTTACGAGCGAGGCAGGCGGGCAAATATATTCCCATTTCCCCAAGTTCCACCGAGGATGAAGACGAAACTGCCACATTCTCAGCAGCTTAATTGCCTCGCCTCAAGGAGAAAAGAAGAGCAAGAGTCAAATATACAGATTTCACTACATTGCCAGAAGGTTAAACGCCGCACTGCCGGGGGAGGGAAAGAGAATAAAGAGCAAATAAAGGAGCAAATATACGCTTTTCGTTACGTTCCACCTCAAACTAAAGCAAACCGGGCGGAGGGTGAAGCGAGCGGGCCACTGGGAGGAAGAAAGGGAAAGGGTTGGGACAAGAGAACCTTCAATAGCAGTGTCAGGAAGGACGGGAAGAGAGGGACGCGGGAGAGGGAAGGAGGAGAGAGGGAGTAATTGACACATTTCCATCCTCTGTCCATAAACGTGCAAGCTACAGGAAGGAAGGAAGGGAAGGAAGGGTTCTGCACTAATCCCAGCTGTGTAGTGATGAGTGATGGGGAAGGAAGGAGAGAGGGAGGAAGGGACGGAGGTGCAGAAACAACTGGGGTATTTAACAGCATTCTCGTCTCCTGTCTATATGTGGGCCGGGGAGTGAAGGGTGAGAAGGCTTCACTTTACAAATAGCCAGCAGTGTGTGAGGAGGACGCAAAGGAGAAAGAGAGGGATGGAGGGTGACGCGAGATACATCAACGGTAAATCAACACATCCACGTGCCTTCCCATCAGCCTGCTGCGGAATGGAAAAAGGCAGAGGTCTTGATAATCCTAACAGTGAAGTGTCATGACTGATAGCCGGGGAGGGAGGGAGGGAAGGGACAGCCAATATGAACCTGAGTACCTACCTTACCTGTGCACCCTCACCTCACTCTCACCCTCACTTCTCACCCTACACCACCCCAGGCCACCATCACCCGCGCCCCACCTCACCGCACTGCACTTCGCCTCGCCTGTCTATAAACGTAAAACCTTATGGAGAGACATCAGCATTAAAGGTCGATCGGGTACTCGTTTTAATACTGTAATGGCCATTGTTCGCGGTGGCGCTGGTACAGTAATTCCCTGCCAAGTGGTGCCATCCATCGGCGCCAATTTATGTGTCGCGTGCTCTGAACGGCGCCATCACCCGGGCCAGTTTGATGCTCCAGCGCGGGGGAAGTGCTATCGTTTATGTCGCTGAATATTCCATTAGGGACTCACGAGCGTCCACACTGCCCCTCGCGCTGCTGAATAAACTCCTGATGACTTGTAATATTCACCTCTGGAAGTGACGGCGTCCAGAGGCTGTACTTCCTCCCTTCACTTCCCAAAAGAACAGGAGGCAAAACAAAACACAGGAACAGACAGGGGTCAGACCAGAGTGCCAAGCCTGCGATATCCAATTTTAGAGATGCAGGATAGAGAAGCTCATACGAAAGCGAAGCTGGCGGAGGGAGGTGAGTGGGAAACTAGTTTGATGTTCATGTAAACACGAACAGGCGCGCGCGCACACACAGAGATGGTGAGGACAGATAACTTGGATACTACCGCTTGATAATCTTGCAACACACACTCACACACACACACACACACACACACACACACACACACACACACACACACACACACAGATACGAGGACTCAGCACAAATAGAACCAACAAACAGGAGCTATATAAAGAAACTTTCAAAACGGATGAATTATAGAGCGAAAGACCGTAACGAAACACAGCCTTTTTTCTACGTAAGCTATGCATGTATATAACAAAAAATGCAGGAAACAGTTACGTAGAATTAACAATGAAAAAAATATCAGTCATAAAAAAGAGAAGAGGAAGAGGAGGAAAGATAATTGAACCAGAAGAATCACAAATCTAATACTGTTTTATTTTTCTCAATCCCTTCCGGATGCGAGTCTAATATTCTAACAAAGCTTGGAAGTTGAAGCAAGCGAATGTTGCATTAAGTCTCGCACAAGGTTGTGTTGCATTGCCTTGGACCGAAATGTTGATGATATAGTGAAGCCTTGAATATGTGTGTGTGTGTGTGTGTGTGTGTGTGTGTGTGTGTGTGTGTGTGTGTGTGTGTGTGTGTGTGTGTGTGTGTGTGTGTGTGTGTGTGTGTGTGTGTGTGTGTGTGTGTGTGTGTGTGTGTGTGTGTGTGTTTTAACCAGATAAAAAAAATAAAGAACATACAGACAATCAAACGGAGCAAAAACTGAAAAAGAAAAATGAGGAGGAAGAAGAGAACAAAATGAGAAAAGAAGCATAATGAGAAAAATAAAATAGGAGTGGTGATGACTCCTCTGAGAATTGAATCAACACCACTCAACACCACCGCTTGACTGACTGCTGACCTACCATGCACTGCTGACAAAACGTAATGACAAGGGAAGTAATGACAATTGATAGACACTAAAGAAACAGATGACGGTAATGATGATAACGATGATGATGATGATGATGATGATGATGATGATGATGATGACGGATAGAGTGGAGGCAGGATGTAATGATGACGGTGGTGGAAATGATTACTATTTGAGTTTGAAATGATGATTGATAAAGAGGGCGAAATATTCTGTGTATGTGTGTGTGTGTGTGTGTGTGTGTGTGTGTGTGTGTGTGTGTGTGTGTGTGTGTGTGTGTGTGTGTGTGTGTGTGTGTTGCATTTTGCGTTGATGAGGAGGGAGAAGGGAGGGGAGAGGGAGTAAGCGTGATGACATAATGATGATGATGATGATCGATGCCAAAGAATAGTGGCCGTAAAGAAAATGAAGAAAAGTTTGCATTGACAACACTAAAAAGAAACAACCTGAATAATGAGAGAGAGAGAGAGAGAGAGAGAGAGAGAGAGAGAGAGAGAGAGAGAGAGAGAGAGAGAGAGAGAGAGAGAGAGAGAGAGAGAGAGAGAGAGAGAGAGAGAGAGAGAGAGAGAGAGAGAGAGAGAGAGAGAGAATGTGAGTGGCTGTCCATAAAATAATAAAATAATAAAACAAAGCGCATTTCCTGGAACACTCAAGGAATCAATGACACATAATTGATGGCTGACAATCAAACAAACACAAAAATATAATACAGACAAACATCGCCACAAAAATAAAACAGAGCAATAAAAATATAGAAATACACTTACCACTTATGAATTATGTACATACTTATGATAAAGACTAACATGCGAGACGAGATGCAAAACAATGACGTGAGTTTAAAATGAGTAACAAATATAAGTAGTGCAAAATAATCTTAATAAAAACAAGGAAAATAACTGATTCATGACAAAATTTCGTTGATGTCAGAAAAAAAACGAGCAAAAAATATTAGTAGCGCAAAATAATCTTAATAAAAACAAGGAGAAGGATTGATTCAAGACAAAATTTCGTTGATGTGAGAATAAACATGAGTAACAAATACAAGACAAACACAACAAGTACAAAATAATCTTAAGAAAAACAAAGGAAAGGACTGATTCAAGACAAAATTTCGTTGAGGGGAGTCTAAACATAAGTAACAAATATAAGCAGTGCAAAAATAATCTTTTAAAAACTAAGAAAAAGATGATTCAAGACAAAATTCCGTTTAAAAACATAATTAAAAAGTGAGAGGGGAGAAGAAAGTTAAAAGAAAAACATTATAAAGCAAAATACAAATGCTGGTAAAAAAAAAAAAAAAAAACAAGGAAAAGGATAGAAAAACACACAAAGCATAACAAAAATTTGAGTAAAAGAATAAAACTGAAAGTACAACAAATAAACAGAAAAAAAGAGCAACGAGAATACGAAAGATAAGGAAAATAAATATGAAAAAGATGCATACATTTAATAAAAAAAAAGGAGACATTGAACTGGGAAGGAAATAAAACAAAATACTCAATAAATGAACATAAAAATAACAGAAAAAAATGAAAAGCCGAAAATATAAAAATTAGAAATACGAGAACAAACAGAAAATTCGAGATATACATGTAGAAGACAACCGGAAAATATACATAGGTGAAGACAAAGACCTGAAGACAAACAGGTGAAGAAATGGGTGAAGACAAACAGGTGAAGAAGAAACAGGTAAGGAACTGGTGAAGACAAACAGGTGTAGAAAAAAACAGGTAAAGAAAGCAGGTAAGGAACGAGTGAAGACAAACAGGTAAGGAATGGGTGAAGAAAAACAGGTGAAGAAACAGGTGAAGAGAAGTAGGTGAAGAAACAGGTGAAGACAAACAGATAAGGAAGAGGTGAAAACAAACAGGTGGAAAACGGGTGAAACAGGTGAAGACAAACAGGTAAAGAAATAGGTGAAAACAAGTAGGTGAAGAAACAGGTGAAGACAAGCAGATGAAGAAATAGGTGAACACAAACATGTGAAGACAAACAGGTAAGGAAGAGGTGAAGACAAACAGGTGAACACAAGATGAAGAAACAGGTGAAGACAAGCAGGTGAAGACAGACAGGTGAAGACAGACAGGTGAAGACAAATAGATGAAGTCAGACAGGTGAAGAAACAGGTGAAGATAAGCAGGTGAAGAAACAGGTGAAGACAAGCAAGTGAAGGCAAACAGATAAGGAAGAGGTCAAGACAAACAGGTGGAAAACGGGTGAAACAGGTGAAGCCAAACAGGTGAAGAAACAGGTGAAGACAAGTAGGTGAAGACAAGCAGATGAAGAAATAGGTGAACACAAACATGTGAAGACAAACAGGTAAGGAAGAGGTGAAGACAAACAGGTGAACACAAGATGAAGAAACAGGTGAAGACAAGCAGGTGAACACAAGATGAAGAAACAGGTGAAGACAAGCAGGTGAAGACAGACAGGTGAAGACAGACAGGTGAAGACAAATAGGTGAAGACAAATAGGTGAAGACAAATAGATGAAGTCAGACAGGTGAAGAAACAGGTGAAGACAAGCAGGTGAAGAAACAGGTGAAGACAAGCAAGTGAAGACAAACAGATAAGGAAGAGGTGAAGCCAAACAGGTGGAAAACGGGTGAAACAGGTGAAGACAAACAG
The DNA here is from genome assembly GCF_017591435.1 of Portunus trituberculatus. Classification (NCBI taxonomy): domain Eukaryota; kingdom Metazoa; phylum Arthropoda; class Malacostraca; order Decapoda; family Portunidae; genus Portunus; species Portunus trituberculatus. The sequence continues at coordinate 2,550,996 of NC_059274.1, forward strand.
GTGAAGAAACAGGTGAAGATAAGCAGGTGAAGAAACAGGTGAAGACAAGCAGGTGAAGAAATAGGTGAAGACAAACATGTGAAGACAAACAGGTAAGAAGTGAAGACAAACAGGTGAAGAAACAGGTGAAGACAAGCAGGTGAAGACAGACATGTGAAGACAAATAGGTGAAGAAACAGGTGAAGACAAGCAGGTGAAGACAGACAGGTGAAGACAAATATGTGAAGACAAATAGATGAAGACAGGTGAAGAACGCAGGTGCAGATAAGATGGCGGAGACAAACAGGTGAAGACAAGTAAGTGAAGAGAAGTAGGTGAAGACAAACAGGTGAAAAAAAAACAGGTGAAGACAGACAGGTGAAAATAAACTGGTGAAGGCAAACAGGTAAAGACAAGATGGTGAAGACAAAAAGGTGAAGACAAACAGGTAAAGACAAGACGGTGAAGACAAACAGGTAAAGACAAGACGGTGAAGACAAACAGGTGAAGGCAAGGAAGTGAAGGCAAACAGATGAAGACAAGCAAGTGAAGAGAAGCAGGTGAAAAAAACAGGTGAAAAAACAGATGAAAACAAACAGGTGAAGACAAGATGGTGAAGACAAGCAGGTGAAGACAAACAGGTGAAGTCAAACAGGTGAAGTCAAACAGGTGAAGATATAGAGGTGAAGACAAACAGGTGGAGTCAAACAGGTGAAGATACAGAGGTAAAAACAGAGGTGAAGACAAATAGGTGAAGATAATCAAGTAAAGACAAGCAGATGAAGACAAGCAGGTGAAAACAAGCAAGTGAAGACAAGCAGGTGAAGACAAAAGTGAAAGTAAAAAGGTGAAGACAAGTAGATGACAAACAAGACAAGCAAGTAAAGACAAGCAGGTAAGGACATAGAAGTGAAGACAAGCAGGTAAACCTCAACTCACTGATATAGTCGTCCTGTCCTGGATACCTGGAGAGAACACCGTCAGTCATGTCCGGGCGTGGGGCGTGGTGAAGGGTGTCCGCCCTCACCATCACCACCACCACCATCTCCACCACACACACCACCATGACGCCCATCCGCCCTGCTGCTCGCGCCACGCACATCACGGTTACTGTTACTGGGTCAGTGTTTACGAAATAGTTGGTGAACTATTGGTACGAAGTTGCTTCGAGATTGTTTTCACTTTAGTTCGCTGTTACTATTCACTATCGCTCGTTACTATCAGCCTTCTATTGTTGCTTACATTTTCTTCACCACTCAGATTCACGGGTTGATGTTCTCGCCTTTTGATTCGACGAACACATTTTTCTCTTTCACTGGTAAGTAAATCATTCACATAATTTCCCTATAGTGGTCTAGGTGTGGTCCTGCAGCTGTCTAGGCCTGTGACGATATTCTTCCTCCATTTCTCTCTCTTTTACGCTATACAGGCACGTAGTTCACCTACACTGCACGGTGTTCCGTTTGTGCTTCACGATGCCAGGTGTTTCACGAGGCTTCAAGAACTAACATAGCGATAGTTTTCTTTTAGCTTGTTATCAGACAGAATTCCTTTCTAGGTAATCATTATCCCAGTATTTGTGATGGAAGAAGAAAGAATTCACCGCAAGTTAATCTGTTTTTCACGTAAAGTTAGTAGGAGTGGAAAAGTAAGACTCCTCCGCCCGCCCCCAGGCCGCCACTTGGTCACGACACCGCGAACTTTGTCGAGCCGCGTGTGAGAGTCGTGAGTGGAGACACTAAAGGCTCCAGGCGGCCTCCGGGGAGCACTGTCCTCTGTCTGAATGAGTGACACGTTATGACCTTTCCTGCAGGCCGTTCATTGCACCTCATGCAATCACACTATTTTTTTTTTTTTTTACCCTTTACACAATTCAGGTCAAGTATTATCTTTCCTTATCAATTCACAATAAACACAAGTACAGATCACTGGGACAATTAAGTGACGGAGCGAGATGAGGACGTTACCAGCTCACTATTTCCGGGTCATCAAGTCACTGGCCTAGCAGCGGCGGTGGCAGCTGAGCGTAACCTTGACTTAGTTTAGCCGCAAACAGCTGCGAGTCAGCAGCCTTCTCGCATGCAGCAGAGGCACCGCTGCAGGACACCAGTGCGTGGCAGGCGGCGTGGTAAGCTCTAAGGTCACTCACTCAAGCATACGAGCACTGAACACCGAGAGGTCACACACAGTTGGTTATTTAAAGGCGCTGAGCCGAAGAGAGCGTGAGTCAGACTTCCATCCAGGACAGACCAGCCGCCGCGCCACCACACCCTCACTCGCGCCGGCTAGCACAGCACTGGGCTCCGTGGCTGTCTCGGCCCATCACTGCCTCCACGGTCGTGCCTGGGGGGGTCTTGACGCACGCGCAGCCTTGCCACTAGATACCCCGGGTTCTCTCAGCACAGGACACCGATATGAATCCTGCATCGCGTTCCGTCTAGGCATCACTTGGGAGTCTTCCCACCGTCTCTTGTCTGACAACTCCATGAATGAGAGAGGTGATAGTAGTACCAAGATTCAAGACAAGCGCTTGAATCTTACATTGCTTTACGTATTAGTAATTAGTGAGTGATGACCAACAGATGAGTTTAGAAATCGAGGTTATCAGTGCTGTTCAGATGAGTGGAGAGGGAAGGAACACAAGAGAGTGCCAAAGACGCCATCTCGTGCGAGGCATAATTCATTTAAATTAATTTGGCCTCATAAGAAGTTAAGGTGTTGTCTCGCTGCCGTCCAGTCGTCTGTCTGCTCACACTAGCATAAAAGAAGGCCTCATTTAGACGATGAATAAAAACAAAGAAAGAAAGGAACAAGACATACTGAGTTCGAAGAATGGTGTTGAATATATAACTCCAGAAAGACAATAAGAAAACAGGAAAAAAAAAAACTTTGGAAGAAGTATAAGATTGAAAATAAATTAAGGACAATGAATCAGAATAGAAATATAAAAACTAGCTATACTGAATGAGAAAACAACGATGTCAAGAGAATTGAAACTCACAGAATATGAGAAAAAAAACGGTAAAAATAGAAAACTGGAAAAAAACACATGAAAATCAGAACATAAGGCATTAAGTAAAAAAAAAAAAACATCTAACTTAATCAATCAAAGACATTAACCCCTTCAGTACAGTAGCATGACACGTTTCCATATTCATTCTGCTTACTATTTGATGATTTTATACAGATTCAGAAACTCGTATTGGGGATTAAAATAGTGAGGACTGTGACCATTAATCTTCTGACTTCCATAAACCCTTCCTGATGTCAATAAAATGGTCTAATCACACCCAAAATTCGAGGTAGAAATGGGTCCCAGTACTGAAGGGGTTAAGAAATAACTGACAAGGAACTTATACCCTTTAGACATCAATCTCATCTCACCTGCCTTCATTAACCTTTTAATTGTTATTCGGTACACCTTTCCTGAACTACTAATGACTTCGAAGCAACCTTACATGTTATATACTCACTCCTATTCATAAAACTGATTAAAAAATTGCAAAATCTATTCTTTTTTATGCCTTTTTTATAGATCCTTAAAAGGATTTCATACTCATAGACATTTGTCCCAGATTTTTGGCTATCTCTATTAACCTTGTAGGGAACTGGCAATCAAATGGGCTTTTTTTTTTTGTTATATTTTTTGTTCCCCTTGACCAGCTTCCCCTCCGTGAAAAAAAAAAAAATTCATATCTTTTAGTGGTTAATAATTTCACGTGGCATAACACATTCACTTAGTATAGCCTTGGCATTAATACACCTAAGTCTCCAATTCATTCATAATTACCTTAGCATCGTAATTATAACATTCATCTGCCGCAGTAATTATGGCTTCCCTTTAATACACACACAAGTACACCTTCATTAATTAGAGATATATAACAACACATCTTTATAATTTCTCCTTTTTCATGTTCAATGTTACCTGTCCTACCTGTTGTATGCATCTCTAGGTGTTGAAGGATACTCTCCCTGCCTCTCGTTTATGTTAATCAGGTAGGTTTTTTCCCCGTTAATTATAAACTTTGGAATATTTTCATTTCACTTCCTTTTACTTTTATTGTCTATTTTTTATTTCCACTGGTACTTTTATGTTGTTTATCACGTGGTTATGTTATTATTGTGAATTAAGAGTGTTTGTTTTAGTCTCTCTCTCTCTCTCTCTCTCTCTCTCTCTCTCTCTCTCTCTCTCTCTCTCTCTCTCTCTCTCTTATCACGTCACCAATCACACAAACATCCCTCCACCAGTACGGCACGTCTCTCTATCTCTCCCTCCATCTCTCCATCTACCACTCAATCTTCCCTCTCTCTCTCTCTCTCTCTCTCTCTCTCTCTCTCTCTCTCTCTCTCTCTCTCTCTCTCTCTCTCTCCCAATCTGACACCATCACCCATTTCCTCGGTTTGCTCTCCCTCACTTTCTGTCAGTCTTCCTTCACTCTCACTAACTCACTCACTCATTTTTCTTACTCACTCACTGCTGCATCTTATCTTCCTCTCTCTCTTATTCAATCTCTCTCTCTCTCTCTCTCTCTCTCTCTCTCTCTCTCTCTCTCTCTCTCTCTCTCTCACTCGCTCAGCTCACCCATATTCCCTCAAACTTCCCTCCTTCATTCAATTTTCCTCTTTCCTTCTCTCACTCAAGTTATCCTCCAAGGTCTTAATTTTCCTCCTCCTCTCTCTTCGTATCTCCCTTCCTCCCTCCTCTCCATCCTCAAACTTCTTCCTTCCCAACGTAATTTTCTTCTCTCCGTCTCTTCCTTGCCTTCTTTACGTCATTCCTTCTATTCCCCCTTTCTCTTTCTGTCTCTCTATTCATTCAATATTTGACTTTCCTTTCTTTCTCAACCATTTCCCTTACTTCGATATTCAGAGACACTGGAAAGTTACTCACTCACTCATTCACTCACTCACTCACTTATTCACTCATTCACTCTCTCACTCATTCACTCGTGTGCCAATGGTGTCCTCTCAGTTCTACCTGTGTATCGGAGTACGTGACTTCAAACTGACTAAGAGAGGATAAAGAGGCAGATAGGAGAGCTACACTTAACCTGCCAGAAAGATTATGGACTGGTGACACACACATACTGAGACGCTAAGTAGATCGGAGTGTGTGTGTGTGTGTGTGTGTGTGTGTGTGTGTGTGTGTGTGTGTGTGTGTGTGTGTGTGTGTGTGTGTGTGTGTGTGTGTGTGTGTGTGTGTGTGTGTGTGTGGAGTCTCGAGGGTCGATCTCAGTTAAACATCGTGAGGTATTCAATGGTCTCTTCAGATTCCCAGTTATTCCTGACGCGGTATAATGTGATGACTCTGGTGAAGGTATTCAGAGAGGCGCGTGATGTGACTGCTGGCGTGAGGGGAGAGCAATCATCACCATCATCATCACCATCATCATCACCACACTCGACACCATACCTAAGATTTACTTGATATTAGATGGTGCAGCTTCTCCCAGATTGCCTCGTTAGTGACTATCTCTGTTTGCCCTTCCTTTGTGTTCCTTTCTGTGCATTTGTTTCATCATCAGCAGCAGCTCATAAGACTCCAGATAAAGATCTCTCCTAATCTGCACTCATTCCTGTCACCTTCCCGTCTATTCCACGTCATTCAACCAAATTTTCTTAGTTTATACTCAGCTCCCCATCTTGTCTGTCTGCATCTCTGTGTTTTATCACCACTAGGACACGTGAGCTTCTGTGCGCGGGAGTGGAGAGTGGTGAGTGACTCAGGAACGGAGTGGGAGGAACGGGGAGGAGTAGGTGCAGGAGATGAGTGGCCTTGGGGATACACACACACACACACACACACACACACACACACACACACACACACACACACACACACACACACACTTATTCACAAATCATGCAAGTTTACCCTAAAATTTATTCTTATTATTGCTCTTATTATCCATATACGACACGAAAGCATAATATATTTTTTTCTAACAAGTCTGGGTCTCAAACACTCACTGACAAAATAGCAAACTTGTCCGACGCATTATGACTGCATTCCCAATAAACAACAGGATACAACCTCTCAAATCTTTAGTACCCTTACATACCTACATCTACTTATTATCGCCTTTATAAACTCATCGAATCTTTCTTTAAATCTTCCTAAAGACTGGCCGCTGATAACTTAATTTTTCAAGGCTATTCAGCAATTCTTCAGCCCCTTGAGTACCATGACGCGTTGCCATATTCATACTGGTTACTGTTTGGTGCTTTCATACAGCTTCAGAAAGTGGGGAGTTAAAATGGAGAAGACCGAGGCCATTTATCTTCTGTCGTCCATAGACCCTTCCACATGTCAATAAGATTATCTAATCGTACACAAATCTCAAGGCAATTGTCGGTAAGGTAACAGGCAAAGACCTCCATAGACCCTTCCTTATGTCAACAAATTGATCTAATCGTACATAAATCTCAAGGTAAAAATGTGTCCCAGTACAGAAAGGGTTAAAAAGTAAAATTAAGGCGAGGCAATTGTCGGTAAGGTAACAGGCAAAGACCCTCATGCCACTCACGCGGAGGAAACTGAGGACAGCTCTTACATTCCAGTCTAGAGGCAGTGCACGAGGAGGCGAGGACGCGGGACTAGTGCTTGAAGTGCTTAGAGGCGTGTTTAGTGTGGCGGCAAGGGAGGCTTGAGTGTGGCAGAGACATTCTGGTTCTGGGGAGTTTCACACACCTCAGCCACAAGGTCTGACAATGGTGCGTCTTGTGGGTTTCGCCAGGGAGTTATTGGGTGGATAGGTCTTAGCGCGGTTCAGTACTGCCGTGTCTTGTGTGTTGATACAAGTGTTTGCGTGGAAGGATTAGATATTCAAGTATGAGTTTGTGGTAGTGTGGATTTAGTAAGGATAGGGATGATAGGTGGAAATAGGTGAAATTAGGTAGGTGTTCTATATACCAGGAGCCAGTGGCACGTGTATGCTTGATGGCTTCCTGCAGCTTCACTTTTCTCGCCTTACTGATGTTTTTATTAGATGGTAAAGTCAATTTTTTTCTCTTCCACTCGTAATCACATCAACCGTCATTTCATGTTGCACAGATCTCTGAAGTGCGGCGCTATATGACTCAGCTACGGAGGTTCGTTAGAGCACCCAAGCGCTCAGTCAGACAATCAATCAGTTAGTCACAATCTGAAAGGAACACTCACCCTTAAGAGTTTCCCAATACATGGTGTATTATTCCACACGAGAAAGCTCTTCCAGGAACAAATTACCTGAAAAAAAATCAGGCAATGAACAAAGAACAATAACACTTAAAAGTTTCTCAATTAAAGCCAACATTCCACACGGCAAAGCTCTCCAGGGAACGAATTACTCAACAAAAACATAAGCCTGTGAGTTATGCCCGAAGGGAGCAAGACATCGGCCAGGGAAGCAAAACTAATACCAACACCACGCGTCACAAACCACCAGGGACCGTCTAGACAGCAAGCGAGGGAAGTGAGGACATCCCCACAAGCACAGGCAAGGAAGGCAACATCTGGAGGACAAAGATCAGCGTCCAGAAGGTTAATCAGTTCGTTCCAGACCAAAGAAATTCTAGGGTAAAGTCAGTATTACGAAAATCTTCTGCGCTGCACCTCCGCACCTTCAAAAAACAATTGAAATGGCACGGGTTCTTAAGTGTTTCTATGATTTTTAGTGACAAGTTGATAATGTTTCTACAGTGTCTACTAGAGAAACACTTATGAGAATCCGGTTAATCATCTATATGGCCTTTGAAAATAGTAGTAATGAGGTGAAATGTATTTTTTAGGTTCTTGTTACGGTTCTGGTGATTGAAAAACAAAAGATTTACATTATTAACTGGAGAAAAACGCACAAAAACGCGGGTAATTATCACTGTAGCCTTTGAAAACAGTGGTGATGAAGTGGCATGTGGATTTAGAGCTTTTTATGGTTTTAGTGACAGATAAATAAGATTTTTTCATTATTAACTGCAGAAACACTCATGAGAATTGGTTTAAATATCTCTGTAGCCTTTGAAAAGTTGTAATGAATTGACACGTGTTCTTAAGGATGTTTTTACTACTCAAATGATAGATAAACTAGATTTTCACATAATTAACAGAAGAAAACTCATGAAAACACAGCTGATCACCTCGATAGCCTTGAAAAATAGTTGTGGTGAGAGAACAGTGTCTCTGAATACGAATTAAAGGACGATCGAGGGAAAGAGGAAGGAAAACGCGAGTCACAGCAACAAGATCGATCATACGGCGAGGTGTCTAGCGCGGGAGTGTCCACAGGCGCCCCAGGGAGAAGAGGCCCAGGGTACAGATGGCTCGCTGGTAAATTCCTGGTATTGCAACATCCGCCACATGTGTTAGAGTCCAGCTTAGTCTTTAACCTTTTTCACCAGCTCATTTTTATCCCCTCTTCAGGCATTTCCAGGATTTTAGACACGTTTCACTCCATGTTTACTAGTGCTACATTCTGGAAAAGGAGGAAAAACATCTTGTGATATCTTCTCTTTCAATCTGTCCACGCAAGAGGTTTTTAGTAGCGCTCTTATGTGAACAAAAGACGAGCATGGTATAAAAATAGTTAATTATGCCATCCCCTCTTGATGATGATGATGATGATGATGATGATGATGATGATGATGATGATGGTGGTGGTGGTGGTGGTGGTGGTGGTTGGAGAGAGAGAGAGAGAGAGAGAGAGAGAGAGAGAGAGAGAGAGAGAGAGAGAGAGAGAGAGAGAGAGAGAGAGAGAGAGAGAGAGAGAAAGCGAAAATACCACAAAACTACGCAAAACTTTTAACACGTGAATCTGCAGAAACAAAAAAGAAAAAGAAAAAAAGAAAACAATAACAAAAAAACACAAAAAAACAAAGACATCATCAGACACATCCAGAAAACTACCGCCATAAAACATCACAATGGCCTTTTATTTCCACTTTGATTCCTTTGAAGCTCACAACAAAACACTCGTCATTTCACAGAAGTTGGCGTCATACAGTTTGCCCTGCACTGCGGAGACTGCGGCGCGAAACATTACCCTTTTATTTCCCCCATTTCATAATTATTCCACTCCTCTCCTTTCCATACGCCTACATTCAGAAACGCCTAGCTCTCTCGCCGCCACTATTTTCGAAGGCCATAGAGATGACTAGCCGGGTTTCAAGACTGGTTATCTTGTTAGTGACGTAGGTGTGTTGTTATTCTGTCACTACAACCATCAAAACACACTTAACAATCAGGACCTTCGACTACAACCTTGTGAATGTAGTTATGAATGTTCCTCCTTTCCAGACGTCAATCTTCGAAGGAAAGGGGTTAAATGAGGAAGTTTTCAGCACAAAGCAATTATTTTCCAAGTGATTCTTAACCATTGTTTGAATCTCCACTACCTTTCACCCAAACTTGATGAAATGTACGGAATAGTTTATTTTCACACTCTCAAACAGAATATTAAAGTTTCAAACCAATTCGACTCAGCATAAACGCAGTATGAAAAAACTGAGGTTCAACCATCTGTTCTCCTTAACTCAAGGTGGACAGAAAGGAGTGTTGGAAGTGGCGGCCGTGCTACTAAGCTCCCCAGACAGAGGCAAAGGCAGATGTAGACTGGTGGATGGCGTGGTTCACTTCCGGGCCAAAAAGAGTGATGGAATATTTAAGAACATAAGAAAAGAGGGAAGCTGCAAGAATTCTCCAGGCCTTCACGAGGCAGTCATTGTGTGTTTAAAGCTACCTAATTCCTTTTATCCTCCTTATCCATGAACTTATCTAATTTTCTTTTAAGGCTCCCTATTGACTCAGCCCTATTGACTACATGGCCAGCAATCTTACAGTGATCGATTTCCAACAACTACTTAATCAATGAGTGCATTAATCCCATCCTGTCACATCCACCCAATCTTCCTCAGCTCAGCATTACGTCACCACTTCTAACGTCTGCCAAAAATACTCCTGACTTATTTCCTTTACGGCTCCCAATCCTGCTATTTCTCACCGCCGTTTTTATATTCTTCTTAATCCTCTTTCTACTTTACCACCAGTTTTTCCCACAGTACTCAACGACCGCTGAGGAACCCTACACGAGACGCTGGAACTAAAGAGAGCCTGAAAACTGTGGTTGTGAGCTTAAGATTGATACCTTAAGCTTGGAGAGTAAATATTGGTAGGCTTAACTAATAGATTTGTTGGGTTTGTAAAACTGAATAATTTGATTGTGTACTGCTAAGAATATTCAAATATAGGACACGAAACAGTAAAAAGCCAATATGAAAAGACGAGAGGACTAGTTTAACTCCTTCAGTGCCATGACGCGTTTCCATATTCATTCTGCTTACTATTTGGTGATTTTATACAGCTTCAGAAACTTACGTGGTGGGGATTAAAATAGTGAAAACTGTGACCATTAATCTTCTGATCTCCATAGACCGTTCCTATGTCAGTAAAATGGTCTAATCGTACACAAATCTCAAGGTAAAATGTGTCACGGTACTGAAGGGGTTAAACATACACTTACCTGTTCCCCATAAATCTATCACATCAAAGGCTCAGGAAAAAGGCAGTAGCAGACACAAGCTCCCCCACAGCAGGCTAATACAGCAGCGCTACTTAATGCTCCGGTTTAAAAGGACGCAGGAGGAAAGTTAGTGGCCGAAGCACCACACAAGGCTGTAACTTCAAAGCACTTACCCTCATAATCCGCCAGATCATGAAGGTTAATATAGTATGCAACACGTAACGTCAGGAATTAGTGGAGCACAACGGGTAAAGTTGGCTGACGAGTGAGAGCAAGAGAGAGAAAGAGAGAGAGAGAGAGAGAGAGAGAGAGAGAGAGAGAGAGAGAGAGAGAGAGAGAGAGAGAGAGAGAGAGAGAGAGAGAGAGAGAGAGAGAGAGAGAGAGAGTGAAAGCACAGGCCAAGGACAACAAAAAGTTAGAAAAATAATATAAAAAATCTGGTAAAACATTTGAATTGAAGTCCCTAAAGAAAATGTAAACAAAAATAATCATTGAATATTGAAGGATGTGTCTCGAAACCTCCCTTTTACACCTAATACACTCACCTATCTCACCAATTGCTATCTCATCATCATCATCATCAGGGTCATTATAATCTCAAGCCACTATATTACATTACCTCTCCAGCTTCTATTCATCCAAGGGTTTTAAATCTAATTGTCAGTCACACGCCTCAGTTTTGCATCTCATTAACTGGAATAGTACTGAGGGATCTTCCTTTATTTAATCATGAATAGAACGCCAGGAAGACAGGACGACTTTCCGTAATAGTGGGAGTATTAGTGGTTGCATCAGTTGTGGTAGTAGTAGGTAATGATCATAATAGTAGTAGTAATATTAGTAGTAATAGTATTATTATTAGTAGTAGTAATAGTAGTAGTAGCAGTAGCAGTAGCAGTAGCAGTAGCAGTAGCAGCAGTAGTAGTAGTAGTAGTAGTTATACCATCATAAACATTCCATCTCATCACCTTCACTCATCGTCTCATCACCAAATCGAGCTGTACATTCACGCACCAACACCGTCATGAAAGGATTTGTACTTGCTGTATGTACAATTACGCAAAAAAAATATCATCGGCTTTCCCAGGATCCACGCTATATCCCATCACATCGCTAATCACCCCCATTATCCCGCAACCCACCTAATGACCTTAATAGATGAACACTGCTATTAGTTCACCATTCCATAGCAAACACGTGGGGTAACAAAACCCAATAACACATTCTTTCAAAGCAATAAAATGCGTCCACGTTAACAATTTTATCGCAGTACATTTACATAATAGCACCAGCATTTAAATAACACACACATACATCACGGCAAAAAATAAATAAATAAATAGCATACATATAAATCTCCTACGCGCAAGAGTATCAAAGCATGTACAAAACTCACTCCATATTTATTAAACTTTTTCCTCTAAACTTCTCAGGATGATCCGCCTCTCGCCTTACGCCACGTCCTACCTATCCTCCTCCACTCCCTCCTCCTCCTCCTCCTCTCCCTCTTAACTCATTCCTCCACACTTTTTGTCATCTCCCCGGGCTCGTTCACCGCCTCTCCTCCTTCCTTAAAAACACGAGGCATACTTCTTCACGTATTTCTTGGTTATAAAAAGAGACATTACTCGTGGCTTGTCCCTGGAAACGTTTGTCATCTGTTTAAAGCATCGTGTATCCCTAGAAAGATTTCGTTGTTCGTTGAAACGTTTCTGTTACTCTTTAAACGTTTGAGTCTCTTCCTGCAAACATTGATTGTGTTTTTTGACACGTTTTCTTTGGCCTAAAAAAAGAAAATGCTTCTCCTATTCTTAAAATCCATAAACGTTTTTTTTTTTTTATCACATTCCAAAAACGTTTTCTTCTTTCTTCTTTAATGTTACTTTAATATCACCTCACAAAAAAAAAAACTTTCTAACACTGGAAAAAAATCACTTCCTTCAACAGTTCCTCTTTATTCCTAAAACCTAAAATGTTTGTTGTAAAACGCGCCGCTTCCTGCCGTAATGTTCCTTCCCGCTGCAACTTCGTCACTCCGACACCAGGTACTCCCGCATCCCTCGTCCATTATCCTTCCTTCATCAGCCCCGCTATGCATTAAAAAAAAACATAGCAGCTCGAGAGAGAGAGAGAGAGAGAGAGAGAGAGAGAGAGAGAGAGAGAGAGAGAGAGAGAGAGAGAGAGAGAGAGAGAGAGAGAGAGAGAGAGAGAGAGAGAGAGAGAGAGAGAGAGAGAGAGAGAGAGAGAGAGAGTAAAAAAGCATGAAAGAAAGGGATGAAAGAAATGTTACTAAGCCACAGTAAGAAAATGTGATCAAATCCTTTAGTGAGACATTAATTACTGTGATGCGAATATATTGCAAAATTCAAGAGATTAAACCCTTCAATACTGGAACGTATTTCTACCTTGAGTTTTAGGTATGATTAGACCATTCTATTGACTTTAGGAAGGGCTTATGAAGGTCAGAAGGTTAATGGCAACAGTCTTCACTATTCCAATCCTTACGTGAGTTTCTGAAGCTGTATAAAATCACAAAACAACAACTAGAAAGAGCAGGAAAAACGAATCACGGTACTGAAGGGGTAAAGAGCAAAGAGGCAAAAAAAATCAAATTACAGTACTCTCTCTCTCTCTCTCTCTCTCTCTCTCTCTCTCTCTCTCTCTCTCTCTCTCTGAATCACACGCATCAAATAATCACCACCGCCACTGTTAATCTACACAGTAATTGCCCAAAGTCTGATTAATCCGGACGATAAGTTGAAAAGGAAATATGACTCTGTGAACTGAGCTATCGTATATTTGACTCACCCCTCTCTCTCTCTCTCTCTCTCTCTCTCTCTGCAAGGGCTTCAGTAAGGCTTGAAATCCACTGAAAGCTTCCCCCTCCTCGCGTATCACAGTATGAGTCTCATTATCTCGCTTCATCAAGTTCCTTTTCACCACGCACAATACACGTTTGGTGATTATGAGGGAACCACACAAATACTGCGATGTGATGACGTCATGATGCTCCCTCTCCTTCCTCTTCCTCTTCCTCCTTTTTTCCTCGTTCTCCTCATTATTCTCTTTCTCCTGGTCCATCTTCAGTGTGATCTGTTTCTGTCTCTGTCTCTGTCTCTGTCTCTGTCTCTCTATCATTTCGCTCTTTTTCTTTTGCCTTTTATCATATTTTTTTTATCTCCATTCATGTTGTTCTCTCTTTCTCTTCCTCCCTCTCTTCCTCTTCCTTCCTCTCCTGTTCCTCGTTCTCCTTATTATTCTCTTCCTCCTAACCCTTTTCTAGTGTGATCTCTCTCTGTTTCTGTCTGTTTTTCTCTTTCTCATTCTCGTTTTTTCTCTTTCGCGTTTTATGATTTTCTTCTCTATCTCTTATTTTCTCCTTTCATCTTCTTATAGCATCTTCTCCCTTACTTCTCCTGTTCCTCTTATTTTCTCTATTCTCTCGTTTTCTCTCCAATTATCACTTCTTTTCTCTAGTCTTTTATTTCTGTTTTATTCTATCCTTTCCCCTTTTTCCTTCTTCCGCTCGTTGTTATCTCCTTTCCTCACTAATTTATCTCCTCCTCCTCCTCCTCCTCCTGTTACTCCTCCACCACCATGAAGATTCTCAACGTTGCAACACCTTGGGGGGGAAACACAACACACGCAACGGAACAAAACACTTCATAAGCACCTCCACTAGACAAAAACACACACCAAAACTTTAACACAGCGTAAAACAAAACACAAGAGGGAACCGACACCACAACTCAACACGGCAGAGGAGAAAATACGATTAAATAAACTAAAGAATTAATACCAGAAACACTTTGAGCTTCCCTTCTCCTTCCCCTTTGTTCCCTTCAGAGTGTCAACATGAAGCTTAATTCCTCTCCCTTCTGCAGGTGAGTGTTTGTTCTGGGGCGTCTTGTTAGGCGGAATGTGGCGGGTTTCAGGAGGCGCCTCGGTGAAGCAGCAACACTGAAAACGGAGGAGAAGGAGGAGGAGGAGGAGGAGGAGGAGGAGGAGGAGGAGGAGGAAGGCGGGCGGGCTCAGCTGAACGCCTGATGGAGTTTGCATTAGAGATCACGAGGTCAAGGAGAGAGAGAGAGAGAGAGAGAGAGAGAGAGAGAGAGAGAGAGAGAGAGAGAGAGAGAGAGAGAGAGAGAGAGAGAGAGAGAGAGAGAGAGAGAGAGAGAGAGAGAGAGAGAGAGAGAGAGAGAGAGAGAGAGAGAGAGAGAGAGAGAGAGAGAGAGCACTATCCTCATTATATTACCAGTTCCTCCGTGACTCTGGAAAATAAGAAAGGGTTTCACACACGTCAGTCGAGGCTTAAAGTGCAAAACTGCGAACCGACTTTGTTATTTACCTCACTCACGACTGCACAGGTGACAACAAGCAGGTGACAACACGCAGGTGGCCACACAACACACAGGTGACAACGCAAACGTGACTCAGGTGCAGCGTGACCCAGATCCCCACCCGGATGTACCCGAGGCTGCCAAACTAACACGACAGGACCTTGAAAACTGGTAATGACAAACATGCATCTGTGATTTACCGCCATGCACCAACGCGATGT
The DNA here is from genome assembly GCF_017591435.1 of Portunus trituberculatus. NCBI lineage: Eukaryota > Metazoa > Arthropoda > Malacostraca > Decapoda > Portunidae > Portunus > Portunus trituberculatus. The sequence goes on from NC_059274.1 coordinate 2,566,032, forward strand.
CAACAGTCATTATGCAAACATTGATTCGCACTACATTTTCCGGCATACTGACAAAACCTCCTCTCGCTCAACACTCGCTGAAAACTCGCTCAACACTCGCTCAAAATTCGCTCAGCAACTCTTTCACGATTTCACGATTTCTTCAGCGCGTGTGGATGGGCGAGTTGAAATGTCGATACGGATGACGGCGGGTGATGGGCGATGGTGGTGATGGCTTGTCGGCATGCACGCGTTAGGGTGATGGCGCGCGTCAGTGAGTCATGCAGGCCAGGCAGGAATGTGCGTGACGGGACAGAAAGGTGCGGGGAGAGTAACTGCCATGCCTGACCCTCTTGCATACTGTCAGAGTGGCCATGAGGAGTGACTTCCTGGTTTCTTACACTCTTAGCATGACTGTAAGAGTGAGATAGGGTGACTGATCTCTTAAATACCTCCTGCGAGACTGTCAGGGTGGTTATCCAGAGCAAATATCCCGTTCTTACGCACTAGTGACTTTCAAAGAGAGGGCATGAGTGAGTGTAATTAGCTGGATTCAGAGTGGTAGAGTGACTAACTGACTGATTTCCTCACACTCATGGTAAACAACGCGACAGAAAACACCTGAAGAAGTCACGCAACTTTCACGGAAGGAAAGTTCTATTCACTAGTTCAGTAATTACCTGCACAGGAACAAAGCATACGGACGCGTCAACACTTAACAGGGCGCCGTGTTGTGAACCCATTGTACTTCTGACGGAGCGGAACTGGCCGTGACTCAGGGACGCGGTAAAGGACGAGGAGCAGTGAGGGGTGAGGGGAAGGGAGGGAAGATGAGCCGCAATATATTGGTGACAGCGTGGCAGAGACGCGCACACAGCGGTGGCAGAGAAGGAATGTTAATATCATCACAGGAATACCGATAACGTGACAGCTTAATTAGATTTCTTCATTTGTGCCTCGGTTACCCAGCGGCGACAAGTGACCGTCACGACGCCTACACTCTCCATCCAGTGACACTTTGGCAGAAATAAATTACAGTTTCAAGGGTAATTTATTAATCATAATTACGGCTGCATTTTATATCGCTAATTGAAATTACGTTGCAATCAACTGATTACAATTCACCGGAACAAATTAAAATTACAAATTTCCTCCTGCCGCACCTCAGCGTGAAGCGGGATGGGAGTGGAGGGTGAGATAGGCACAGTGGCGGGGGGATGGGGGGACAAACAGGCACAGTGACAGTAGCTTGGTGATGTAGGGGAAGGGATGAAGGGGTGCTGGGTCAAACAGGCACAGCGGGCGGCGTGAAGAGGGCGGTAATGGTGAGGTAATGGTGTGTGGGAGGCATCGCGTCCCCTGGCGGGCCGCTGGGAGCCGCGCCTCCTGGGAAGGGACAGCTGCTGGCGGAGATCAATAGCACCCGTCAAGGCCGAGCCACCCATGACCCGCCGCCCTCCTGACGAGGCGCTGGCCCTCTCGCCTTCGGAGCACTCACCGCTCCTCCCGTACTGCAGCACCCGACCTCGTGCAGCACCCACGCCACGGCACGCATGGGAACACAGAGTAAACACAGCACCTGACCTGTTGGCCCTTACGAGGCTGTATGTGATGAGCTGCACTATTCAGATTAAAGAGATGCTGAGTGATGAAGGGGAAGGCTACTGTAAACATGTCTCTCACTCCACCTCTCTCTCATCACACCTCTCCCAGACTTGCATCACCTTCTTCCCCTCCTATCACCTCTCATTCCCCGCCTCCCACCACGCCTCCATTACCAGGGACACGATCACTACGGGGCGAAAGATGGTTTATTTGCCCCCTCCCCCTCCCTCATCTAGACCTGTAACCCCGGAAACAGCCACCCCCTCACCCCTCGCCCCTCCAACCCGGGCCACTCTCAAAATATCTGCGTTAAAGTTGCCTCTCTCACTCCTGACTAGGGCAGTACTTTTTTCTCTCCCTTCCGTCCATATTTGCCAGTTTCTCCCTCTTCTCCTGGTCCTTTTTGTATTCTTCTTCCTTTTTCACTCTTCATATTCCTCATATTCTTCCCTCTCCCTCCTTCGTTCACCTTCATTTATATTTCATCTATCTCATGTCCCTTCTTTCCTATCCAATATCTCATTCTTACTGACCTCCTCCTCCTCCTCCTCCTCCTCCTCCTCCTCCTCCTCCTCCTCCACTTTTTTCCTTCATGGAGGGTTCTAATATTTCATTCCTTCTCTCTCTTCTCGTCCGCTCATCCATATGATTCATTCAGTCTACTGGAATAGTCTGCTTTCCGTTCATTCATCTACCGAACCTTCCAAACTTAGGAACAAAATATAGACGTAGGATATAAAACAGGGTCCTTTTTTTTGTTTCGTAGACGGAGAGTGGTAAATAAAATTGCATGGACAGCGCTTCCCATACTCTTAAAGTATACCTATAAGCGCTATAGGCTATAACATTAACGAAGATAATAATGATAATAATAATAAAAAGAAGGACGTGGTTGTAAAATAAGTATAACGAAATAAGAAAGAAGTTAAGAGGAAAGGAGTAATTTTTAACATACGTAGACACTGAGCATACATTTCTTATCGTATATACAAAATAACGAAAGAAAAAATACATGAATAGAAAGATAAATAAAAAAAAGAAACAATGGAAATATGAGACAGTAAAGAAGAAAAACAAGTGAAAAAAAGAAACAACAGTAAATGAGCAAATATTTAACGCACATACATATAACGAAATAAAATAAATACAAAGAAAAACACAATTAAAAGAAAAAAAAAGGAGAGTGTAATGAAAAGGACAAAAAGAGAAATATATGTATGGATTCCCTTCCCTTGTCTCCCGCTCACTGGACACACAAGGTTGGCGGGGAGCGATCCAGCCTTCCCTCTTTGTCCCCTTTAGTCAAGCTTTACGACTGGTAGGAAATACTTGGATATTATATTGCCCATAAACTTATCCCCGTTCTCAATCAGTGCGGTTGGTTGTGGACTGTCACTTTCTCTCTCTCTCTCTCTCTCTCTCTCTCTCTCTCTCTCTCTCTCTCTCTCTCTGAATACGACTAATAAAGGTTTGGTGCTTTTCTACTACCACTATTGCCACTGCCATTACTACTACTATTATTGATGTTACTGCTGCTACTACTACTATTACCATCTTCTCTTCCTCCCCTTCCTCCTCCTCATCTCCTTTTTCATACTACATTTTTTTTATTATTCTTCCTCCTCCTTCTCCTTCCCCTTCTGATAATCGACCTATTTTCTGATTTTTGTTCATATTCCCTATCTCTCCTCCTTCATCCCTTCCTTCAGTGCTTCCTTCACCCCTTCCTTCAGTTCCTTCTTCTTGTACTTTTCATAATCATATTTTCTCAATTTTCTTTATTTCTAACCTTGTCTCTCCTTCATCGCTTTCTTCACCCTTTCGTTACTCTCACTTTTCCTTCAGCCCTTCCTTCATTCCCTTCTCATTCTACTACCCATATTCATCTTTCTCATTTACTTTTTTCATTCCTTGTCTCTCCTTCATCGCCTCCTTCACCTTTTCCTTTAGCCCTTCCTTCAATCTCCTCTTATTCTACTACCAATAATCATCCTATCTTCTTATTTACTTTTTTAATTCTTTGTCTCTCCTTCATGGCCTCCTTCATCCTCTCCTCCAATGCCTCCTTCAGTCACGACCACACCTCCTGCAGCTCAAATCCTACCCCTCAGATGCAGCATTCCGTCCCTCGTACAACCTCCAGCTGGCCATCCGCCCTCCGTGCAATATTGCATACCTTCCACATTTAATCAAAAGCAATTCCTACTCCAGTCCTTACTCCTCCTGCTTCTCCTGCTGCTGCTCCTTTCACGAGTGCATTAAATATCTCAGGGTTCCCGCCGCGCCCTCTGCCTATCCCGGGACGTTGTATAATTTAATAGTGTTAAATATGCTCCAGTCCTTTGAAGACTCGTCCTGCCAAGTCCACTGGTGTCCCGTGATGGATATGTGTGTTTGTGTGGAAGTGGTGTGTGTGTGTGTGTGTGTGTGTGTGTGTGTGTGTGTGTGTGTGTGTGTGTGTGTGTGTGTGTGTGTGTGTGTGTGTGTAGGAGATGGGGTTGTCTTGTTTGTGTTTGTGTGGTGGTGGTGGTGTTGGTGTTGTTGCTGTTGTTGATAGTAGTGATGGTGGTGGTGGTGGTAGGGGTGGTGGTGGTGGGGGTGGTGGTGGTGGTGATAGTAGTAGTAGTAGTAGTAGTAGTAGTAGTAGTAGTAGTAGTAGTAGTAGTAGTAGTAGTGATATTGACTATAGGTACCACTATAAATAAAATAGCCTGCGCCACTAATGGGTGGAAGCTGACCTGCGCTTCCCACATGCTCTTCAAGTTTACCTAACATAGCATAACATGAAAAAAAAAGCAGTAGCAGTAGCAGAAGTATGAAGAGCAACAGAAAGAGAAATGCAGCACAGAATCACACATAATACATCACAATACAAGAAAAAGAAAACTAAGAAAAAAAAAAAAAAAGAGAAAATAATGGAATATAAAAATAAAAGGTTTGAAACATTTTTACTCTAACATATGGATAAATTGCCCTCTGGTACTGAGAGAGAGAGAGAGAGAGAGAGAGAGAGAGAGAGAGAGAGAGAGAGAGAGAGAGAGAGAGAGAGAGAGAGAGAGAGAGCACCTAACCCTCATGTAATCAACAATATCATTTTTCTTTCATCTTAGCTCTTAATTCAAATCTCGCAGGTGTTGTGTCTTTATGAGTGAATTGATAAATCACATGAATGCCTCAATGATTCATATTATTCCAGTCACTTGTTTATTAATTAGAAACACTGAGACTTTGTGTATGTGTGTGTGTGTGTGTGTGTGTGTGTGTGTGTGTGTGTGTGTGTGTGTGTGTGTGTGTGTGTGTGTGTCTTTGTTTCGTCTGTAATTTTGCTCTCTCTCTCTCTCTCTCTCTCTCTCTCTCTCTCTCTCTCTCTCTCTCTCTCTCTCTCTCTCTCTCTCTCTCTCTCTCTCTCTCATAAATGAGATTCCTACTCACGCCTCTCTCCTTCTCTTCCTCCCTTCATTTCCTCATTTCTTCTCTCCCTTTTCCTCCCTCTTTCAAACTCCCTCAGGCTTCTTCCCTCTCTTCTTCTATTCTCTCTAAGACACTCACCTTTTTCTCACCCTTTAGTCGTATTTTCTTCGTACACAATGACACACTTCCACTCTCTCTCTCTCTCTCTCTCTCTCTCTCTCTCTCTCTCTCTCTCTCTCTCTCTCTCTCTCTCTCTCTCTCATTCCTGGATTTTCATTCACACACATACTAAGTCACTCTCACTCTCCTGTCTCCTCTCTCTTTCCCTCTTTCTCTCTTGCTCACTTCCTAAGGCTTGCATTCCACGCTCTTCCTGACCTGCAATGCCGTCTCTTCGTGTCCACCCAACATTCACACGCCCTCGCATGCTCTCCCACGCTCCCCTTACTCTCCCTTACCCTCTCACTACCTTACATCACCCTTTTTGCGTTCACCAACCCCTCTTACATGGTCTTCCACCCTCTCACTTTATCTGAAACTTGCCACAACGATCGCTCTCACCCTCCTTTCACTCCCCTGACTCTTCCTGAGTCTTACATCGCTAGGGTCAAGGGCAGTGTGACCTCGCTGACCACTTGCATTCTTCCGGTCACTCTCAGCTGCCTGGTATAGCTGTCTAGTCTTCAAGTGGTCTTTTTCTCTCTTTCTCTGATATTCCCTCTTGGTTCCGAAAGCTCAGACGGAAAGAAGGGATTAACAAACGGATGAAAGGAGTTATGAGAGTGGTGGTTGTGTTGATGTTGTGGTGGGGAGAGAGAGAGAGAGAGAGAGAGAGAGAGAGAGAGAGAGAGAGAGAGAGAGAGAGAGAGAGAGAGAGAGAGAGAGAGAGAGAGAGAGAGAGAGAATTTCCTTACTGAACAGGTGGGAAAATTACCTGAGTTTCTACCTGAAAAGAATCACGTTACCTGGTTCCTATCGGCATACATGTTGGAATGAAAGGGTTGTATGCACCTTGTTACCTGACGAGGAGGAAAAGGGGCAGGAATTGCAAGCAGAGAAGGAGAGGAAGGTGAAACAGGAAGGTCACTGATACCTAATTATGGGAGGAATGAATGAGGAAGGGAGAGGGAAAGTCGATAAGATAGAATAGAGGAACAGAGAGGGAGAAAGAGAAAGAGAAGAAATGAGAGAGGGATGATAATGAAGTTGGAAGGAGAGGAAAAGCGAGGAATCATGATGGAATAGAAAAATTAAGGAAAGAGGAGGAAACAGAGAGGAAAGATAAAAGGGATGAACGAGGGTGAATTAATGATGATAGAAGAAAAACAACAACTAGGAGGAGGAGGAGAAAAGAACACTCGTCAGGTAGAGACAGAAGAGGAAGGAGATTTGCCTGAAGGAAGAGAGAGTGAGAGGAAAGGTCGCTGGATAGAGAGTTACATTTTTAGATTTAAGAAAGGCATGTTGGACAAAATACAGGAAGAAAAGTGAGCGAGAGGAGAGACAAGGTGACAAAACAGCGACACTTCAGTAGAGTCTCGAGATAAGGTGTTTTTTGTGCTCTTCTTGGCAAGGTAACGAAATGGTGCTTTATTGTAGTAGTAGTAGTAGTAGTAGTAGTAGTAGTAGTAGTAGTAGTAGTAGTAGTAGTAGTAGTAGTAGTAGTAGTAGTAGTAGTAGTAGTAATAGTAGTAGTAGTAGTAGTAGAAGAAGAAGAAGAAGAAGAAGAAGAAGAAGAAGAAGAAGAAGAAGAAGAAGAAGAAGAAGAAGAAGAAGAAGATGAAGAAGAAGAAGAGAAGAAGAGAAGAAGAAGAAGATGAAGAAGAAGAAGAAGAAGAAGAAGAAGAAGAAGAAGATGAAGAAGAAGAAGAAGACGAAGATGAAGAAGAAGAAGAAGAAGAAGAAGAAGAAGAAGAAGAAGAAGAAGAAGAAGAAGAAGAAGAAGACGAAGACGAAGAAGATGAAGAAGAAAAAAAGAAGAAAGAAGAAGAAAAATTATAATTAAAAAATAAAGAAAAAGAAAAGAAAAAGTAGTAGTAGTAGTAGTAGTAGTAGTAGTAGTAGTAGTAGTAACTAATTCTACAATAACAACATCTTTTCTTTACCTCTTTCTTTCTCTCTTATTCTCCTTCCATCCTCCTCCTTATTGATCAATGAATACATCTTTATCTTCTTATTCTCATCTTCCCTTCTGCTCTTCATTCTCGTCCTCCTCCGTCATTTGCATCTCATTCTCCTTTACCAAAACAAAAAACAAAACATCTAAATCACACACAAGCATAATGACTCCTACTTTACTAATGATCACAGTTTTCTAACCTTGCTCAGTGAAGTAAACAGAAATAATAACGCAGAAGCTCTCACGACAGGAGAGCGGAGGGGAGAGGTAGATATTTTAGCGCTGTTGTCTGTGGCAGTGTGACTTTCAGGGTTACAGGGACACTCAGACAGGAAGGGACAAAGGGCGTCACGTGGAGTACTCAGCGGGGGAACTGACACCCGCGCCACGACTCCTGGTGGGAAGGGGATGAAGATAAGGTCCCGAGCAGACCCACTAACACTATCTGCGAGGCTTAACTGACCTTGCTTGTTGGTTTGTCCAGTCCTGACTGCCACTGAGAGAGGAATGAGTGATTTGATGACTGACTGACTGACTGACTGACTGACTGACTGAATAGCAATGAATGACTGACTTTTTTTAACTGATTAGTTGAGTGAGGTATTGAATGAGTGACTAAAAGGTTGGGTGGTTGAGTGACTGACTGACTGACTGACTGACTAACAATGAATGAATGACTTTTTTTAACTGATTGGTTGAGTGAGGTATTAAATGAGTGACTAAAAGAATGGGTGGCTGAGTGAGTGAGTGAGTGACTGACTGACTGACTGACTGACTGACTGACAGAATAACTTACTTTTTTTCGAACTGACTGGTTGAATAGGGTATTGAATGAGTGACTAAAAGGTTAGGTGGCTGAGTGACTGATTGACTGAATGACTTCCTGACTGACTGATTGAGTGTGAGTGTGAGTGAGCGGTCAGTAACTTTCTTAACTGGCTGACTGGTCAGCTGTTGGCTTATAAGAAGGTGAACTCTCTGGCTGAATGGCTGACTGACTGAATAACTGACTGACTGACTTACTTACTGTTTGAACAAAAATATACCATTATAACCATTAAATTGTACCCTCTCTCTCTCTCTCTCTCTCTCTCTCTCTCTCTCTCTCTCTCTCTCTCTCTCTCTCTCTCTCCAGGCATCCTCCCCGCACCTTTCCTCGTCTCAGGTAGAATTCTCAGAGGTAATCGTGTCGTTGGGAAAACACGTATCAACCGCAAGATATTCCACAACACTTCCTCGAGTCACTGCCCTTTCCTCTCTCTCTCTCTCTCTTTCTCCCCCTCTCTGGCGTGGTATTTGCCTTGCCATCTCCCAATCAAGTGAGCAGTATCGACATTATGCATATTGCCACATCATAACCAGATTGGCGCGGTGCAGGCTGTGGAGTTAATCAGCTGGCTGGGAAACGAATTCTTGACGAGGCACAAATAAACACGCGCTGACTTTAATGTTTGTTTAGCTGCTCTTTGTGCCTCCCGCTGCCACCCCGTTATGTGGAGTGCTGTTTTATCACGTGCCTGAACTCTCGCGCGCTAAGAGTCGTAAAAATTCATGGGCTGTAAGGAAGACAAAGGGAAATGTTAACTCCGTGGAAAAGTGTAGACCATTAAAACTTGATCAGATTTTTTTTCTTTCTTGGGTCGAATTTTCACTCGCAATGTCTCTGTCCCAATTTACGTCATTGTGCAAGGAAAATTAAGGAAAATCTGCACGCTATATCTTGATCTTACGCGCGAGTTATTCTAGGCTCAAATTATTCTATCAACGCATTAAGTCCATTACCTTCTGTTCCTCACTTGCTTTCACATTATTCCATGATTCTCGAAGGAAAACCAAGGAAAATCTTATCATACCATTATTTTCATCAGTTATCCTAGTCTCTCTCTCTCTCTCTATCTCTCACTACAATTCGACTAAGTCCATTAGCAACAGTTCCTCACTTACTCTCACACTGCTACGTCATCCTTTGAGAAAAAACGAGACAAGATGTTAGCTCACTGGAACTATATAAACCATGGACATTTATTCTAGTGCTTCTCTTCTCTCCCTCAACAAATTCACCGAAACAAGTCACATTACCTTCAGTTCCTAAACATTATGTCATTCTCTCTCTGATGGATGGCGAGTCAAAGTTTCGTGGAAGTATTCAGGGACAGCGTGCAGTGCCGAACTTACCTCTTGGATCTATTGTGCCTTGCTTGTGTCTCCCGCATGCTCGACCTGGACCCCTCCCGTGCGTCGGAATGTGCACGTCAGTTAGGGAAGTGTTTGGCTGTGTTTTGGATGTGTTTGGTTGTGTTTTGGCTGTGTTTGGTTGTGTTTGGGTGTGTTTGGTTGTGCTGTGCTGTGTTTGGGTGTGTTTGGTTGTGTTTTGGCTGTGTTTTGGCTGCGTTTGGTTGTGTTTTGACTGTGTTTGGCTGTGTTTGGTTGTGCTTGGTTGTGTTGTGCGTTTTTTGGCTGTTTTGCTGTGTTTAGTTGTGTTTGGATGTGTTGTGCTGTGTTTTGGCTGTGTTTGGCTGTGTTTGGCTGTGTTTGGCTGTGTTTGGTTGTGTTGTGCTGTGTTTTCGCTGTTTGTCTGTGTTTGGTTGTGCTTTTGGTGGTTTTGGGCTATTTTATGTAGTGTTTCGTTGTGTTTTTTTAATGTTTTAGTTAAAAATGGTTGTGTTTGGCTTGTGTTTTGTGTTTTTTTAGTACGTTTGACTATTTTTGTCGGTGTTTGCTTATTTTTATGGTGTGTTTAGCTGTGTTTTGATGTGTTTGACTGTCTTTTCCTTCTTTGGCTGCTTTCTGGCTATATTTGGCTATGTCTAGCTGTGATTTTGCTTGTGTTTGGCTGAAATTCATTACGTTTTGGACATTTAATGCTCTGTTTTCCTGTGTCTCTGTGCCCGTAGGTGTGTTTGTGTGTCAATGAAAACCAGAGTGGAAACGCCATTAACTCTCCCCCACTCACGGAAACGCACATCAATATACAGGTACAATTTACAAGTACACTATATACAACACTCCTCGCTAACCAACCTGTCCGCCACGAAAATTTATTACTATATGACGACTAACAAAAAATAAGGTAAGGGTTTAATTAATAAGATGTTTTGAAAGTTGGAGGAAAACGAGGCTTATGAAAGGGAGTGAGAGATAGAGAGGATAGAGAAAGTACTATTTATAAAGGGAACGATTGGTTGGGCAGGTAACAAAGGGGGGATACAATTTTATAACACCAGAGTAATAATGAAGGGAAGAGGGAAGAAGAGAAGCACAAATGAACACTAAAGGAAAAATGAACACTAAATCCACCCTCGTGAGTTTTTTTTATAAGGTTCATATTGTAATCTATAAAGTAAAAGATGTACAAGGAAAAGAGGAGGAGGAAGAGGAAGAGGAGAAGGAAGAAGAGGAGGAGGAGGAGCAGGAGGAAGATGAAGTGTTGGTATACAAGACGAATGCAGGGGAGAGGAGAAACGTAAGCAAGAAAAATATATCTTTCCTCCTCCTCCTCCTCCTCCTCTTGCTCCTGCCGCTGCGCCTCGTCTTCGTGTCACTGCGCCACAAAGTTTGCCAATAACCCATCAAAGTTGAGGCAGTGGGATAACTCGTGCCTCAGTCTGCAATGGGCGTGTTTACTCACCACGACTTGAGCCTAGGAGGAGGAGGAGGAGGAGGAGGAGGAGGAGGAGGAGGAGGAGGAGGAGGAGGAGGAGGAAAGGTGGCTATCAGTATTTGGGCCATGTTTTTTCTTTCTCTTTTTTTAAGGCGAGGGAGTGTTTTGACTTTTTCTTCTTCAGAACTGTAGTTTTCTCTTCTTCCTTGTCTTTTTTTCCCATCTTTTTCTTCTTTTTCTTTCTCCTCTTCCTCTCGAAGGCGCCTGAACGAGATTTCCGCCAGTTCATTTAAGATTCCCCACCAAATTCTCAACCAGACTTTGAAGTTCACTTGTGCTTTTTTTTTTTTTGTATATACGAACCCCACACACTTCCATCAACTTACCAGGTAAAAATCAACTCAAAACGCTCCCCTCTTGAACATCCTAATAAATAACACACTAGCTTCTCCACATTGAACAATTAAAGGGCGGAAAAAAGAGGCGGGAGTCAATGGAGTAATTATTCCCTTGGCAAAATGTGCAGCAAAACTCTTCATCTTTTTAAAAAGCCGAAGATCATACGTCAGACTAAGTGGTCCATTTATTCCCGGGATCGAGTGACAGGTATAATTACAACCGCATTAAGCAATATCCCAGGGACGTCTGAGTGCTGGGAATTAGTACGAGAGTCTCTCTCACACACACACACACACACACACACACACACACACACACACACACACACACACACACACACACACACACACACACACACACACACACACACACACACACACACACACACACACACAGAGACAGAGAGAGAGAGAGAGAGAGAGAGAGAGAGAGAGAGAGAGAGAGAGAGAGAGAGAGAGAGAGAGAGAGAGAGAGAGAGAGAGAGAGAGAGAGAGAGAGGGGGGGGGGAGAGGTATCAAAGAACTAATACCGTAGCTTCCTACTAAATCCGCTTGTAAAAGAGAAGGAAAACAGACACTACATATTGCAACACACTCATAATTTCTCCCATGTCATATTTTAGTTTCACCTCAAATCTTTCTGTTCATCCATTCGCCTTCCCTTCACGTATCCACCATCTGTCCTTCACTTACCCTACACACACACACACACACACACACACACACACACACACACACACACACACACACACACACACACACACACACACACACACACACACACACACAGAAAACAACAGCAAACAACCGTCCATTCACACAAAACTCGTAACTTCTTCCATGTATTATCCTTTAGAAACCAACTTGAATATTCTTACCTACCCTACACACACACACACACACACACACACACACACATAGAAAACAGCAGAGTGGCAGAAAAATCGTCCACTCACACCAAACTTGTAACTTCCTCCATGTATAATCCTTTAAAAATCAACTTCAATATTAACCTTCTCTTCACTGTCCCATCACCTGTCCTTCACCCCTTCCTACTCAGAGACAGACATACAATAACAGAGGTGCAAAGGACAGTCCACTCACACACCCGGTAGTTGGAGGCTGTTAGGTCACCATTCATCATCACACTCCATTAGTCTTGCAATCATCCACGTGTCATTCCCTTCATTAGTCTCCCTGCGTTGTATTAATCAGGTGGCGTCGTGGCGCTGGAGAGACATGAGCCGCGGGGAGCAATAAAAAGAGGCGGTCATTTACGTACGTGACTGTTTTGGATACTAGAGACGTTTTTAGTAAAGTGTTATTCGTGGTAATACTAAAAAATCGTCAATCAGTCGCCAAAACCATGAAAAAAAAAAACAGTATATTCTCACCTAGAAATTCCTATTGGTCACTGTCTTTCCATGTTCCGTATTATGAAACGCTCTGTCCTCTCACCACAAGGGTTTTCAAGACATCTCTAGTGTTATTCGTGTTAATTATATAAAAGAAAACTCGTCAATCAGTCGCCAAAACCATGAAAAATATAAAAAAAAACAGTATATTCAACTAGAGCCTTCTTTAACGTAGTGGAGTTGCAGTGTAGAAGTCTTATTGCTGAATCTTCCTCTCTCTCTCTCTCTCTCTCTCTCTCTCTCTCTCTCTCTCTCTCTCTCTCTCTCTCTCTCTCTCTCTCTCTTTCTCTCTGACCCTGATTCTCTTTTTACGTGGCATTCTTGACATTCTCAGGTCGAATCATGGAAGGAAACGATCTCAGATGACTCTTTAATTACAGGTAACTTTGCGATTCACGAGCCCCCTAAGAGAGAGAGAGAGAGAGAGAGAGAGAGAGAGAGAGAGAGAGAGAGAGAGAGAGAGAGAGAGAGAGAGAGAGAGAGAGAGAGAGAGAGAGAGAGAGAGAGAGAGAGAGAGAGAGAGAGAGACACAGACACAAACACACACACACACACACACACACACACACACACACACACACACACACACACACACACACATCACTCATGCCAAGGTGTACACTGACGAAGGAGAGTCCGGGCGAGGCGACGTTTGGACAACTAATTGCTCTGCGTGGTTGAGTTATCGCTGGCAAGACCTTACTGATAGTGCCTAATTAATGGCATGATTAGAGAGGACTTGGCTGACTCCGATGATTGGTGGAGCAGTATCTTTTTTTTTCAACAGGAAATTGGTTTGACTACAATGATTTAAGAGTTGCTGAAGTTGTGAGGTGAGATAAGGTGAGGTGAGGTGAGGTGAGGTGAGGTGATGGGAAGTGAAGTGAAGTGGGTTGGTGGTTTGAGGTCACTGTTGTTGTTGTTACAAAGGAATACAAAGGAATACTAAGGAAAGCCAAACAGCTACAGACAGACCTCTAAGTCCTTTCGAAGCTGTTTGGTAACTACTTCTAACTAGCTACAGATAACAGAGACAGGACAGTACAGATTGTTGTTGTTGTTGTTGTTGTTGTTGTTGTTGTTGTTGTGGTGGTGGTGGTGGTGGTGGTGGTGGTGGTTTTGTTTGTATGTGTCCGTGCTTGTCATTATTTATTTCATTTATTTGCTATCAACCTTTATTTTCTTTTTTATTATTTGTTTTCTTTTATTCTCTCTCTCTCTCTCTCTCTCTCTCTCTCTCTCTCTCTCTCTCTCTCTCTCTCAATCCCTTTCCAGTATGCCTAAGAGGAGCGGAAAAGGAAGAGAGATCAAAGGTCGCTCTCTCTCTCTCTCTCTCTCTCTCTCTCTCTCTCTCTCTCTCTCTCTCTCTCTCTCTCTCTCTCTCTCTCTCTCTCTCTCTCTCACACACACACACACACACACACACACACACACACACACACACACACACACACACACACACACACACACACACACACACACACACACACACACTCCCAATAATTTGTTTCCGAGATGAAAATTGAAGAAAAATTATCAAAAAAAAATTTTTCAACGAAGAACTGAATAAACTTTTTGTGTCTTCATTTTTTTTTTCATTTTTGGATCGATTTTGAGTTTTTTTTTTTATTGTATAGTTTTCCATTACACATTTTTTATTGTTACGTGAATTACGATTTTTTTTTTTAAACGTGTATTAGTCATTTTATTAGTTACGTTAGTTTTTTTTATTAATCCAGTTAAATAAAAGTAAAATAGAACAGTCTGATTTTTTTTTCATTTTAAGGGAAGGAAAAAAAGGAAGGAAAGGAAAAACAATACACGGAAATCAAATAATCTCACGCCCATTGAAAAGTTCGTGGCTTCGTCAGGAATTCCGTTCATTCCATAGCGATAAAAACAATAACGCGAATGAAAAATTTGGCGCTTTTTTTCATTTTTTTTCATTCCTTTTATTCTTGTCACATGAACCTAGTTTGGTGGTGGTGGTGGTGGTGTGTGTGTGTGTGTGTGTGTGTGTGTGTGTGTGTGTGTGTGTGTGTGTGTGTGTGTGTGTGTGTGTAACTTTGGTTTCTTATGGAGTTCATCATGATTCTATAGTCTCATTTGTTGTGAGGAGGAGGAGGAGGAGGAGGAGGAGGAGGAGGAGGAGGAGGAGGAGGAGAAGTTGGAGGAGGAGGAGGAGGAGGAGGAGGAGGAGGAGGAGGAGGAGGAGGAGGAGGAGGAGGAGGAGGAGGCTACAATTCAAAGTTTGGTCGGTGAAAGTCCATTATTGGCAGTAAAGGGTGAGATGAAGAGTAAACAGTGAAAAAACTCTCTCTCTCTCTCTCTCTCTCTCTCTCTCTCTCTCTCTCTCTCTCTCTCTCTCTCTCTCTCTCATAAACACGTTATATAGACAACTTGCTTCCAATTCAGAATTAAAATTTAGCTAATTAACATACAAACATTTCCTATAATCATAAGTATTTATAAAAACTCAATTGAAATATAATTCTTGTTTTACCTGTTTTACCTTCCTCTTTTACCTAGGAATAGTGAACAACGGTTAATTAAGACCCTAACATTAAGTTGTTTTTTTCATCTTTTCCATCCTTTCTTCAAGCGGCGCTTTTATAAGACAACAGTGACTCCAAGAACAAAGTAATAAGGATATGCTTACCCAGAATTCTCTTTACTTTGTTGGTTCTATTTTCCACGTGGATAGGAGCGGATGAAGTAACTCCTTTGTTCTAATTCTCTTTTTCCTATAAATCAATGGCTTTTTTTTTTTTTTTGTGTGTGTGTGTGTGTGTGTGTTGTGGGGCAAAATCATTAGTTTTTTACACTTTCGTCTTTCACTTTGAATTTCCTGAGTCTAGGTTAAATATTCTCTTATTTTTATTTTTCTAAGAATTGTGAAGCAAATTATTCCTCTCCTTCATTTCTTTCTTTTCTGTTTTTCAAGATGCATTTATTTTCTTCTGAGAACCGTGAAGCAAATCCATTCATCTCCTCTGCTTTTGCCTCCTTTCAACTTGTGCGTGTTTTTCTTTCTCATCCCAAAATTGTGAAAAAAACATAGCTTTCCTCCACTTTAGCTTTCTTGATTTCAATTTATCTGTTTTCTTTTAGAACTGTGAAGCAAAATTTTTCCTTTCTCCAATTATCGTCTTTTCTGTTTTGTTTCACATTATTTATTTTTTTTCCGAAATGTGAAGCACAGTTATTATCTCCACATCTTCCTTATTCGCAGTTTCTTTTTATAATTCATATTCTTTCCTTCTATTTATGAAACAAAATAATTCCTTTCTCTATTTTTCTAATTCAATTGTGAAGCTTCCCGATATAGACTGACGGAAAGCAACACAAGACGTCGACAAGTTTAATAAGTCACTGAACTCTTTCTCGTCTTCATTTTCATTTAATAATGTTCTCAAGTTAATTTTCTATCCCAAAATAACCTAAGAGTGCCAGAAATTAACAAACTGAAATACGAACATGATATCATCCTTCCTTTTCATCGTAAATTTGATGTATAAGTAAAAAAAAAAAAACTTAACATCCGAACGTATATTAATTTCTATTCACTTTTTCATTTTTTATTTACCTAAACCAGATCTTTCCGTTTTTTTTTTTTATACCATGTGGACTTTTCACGGGAGTTTATGGGCTAAAGGGGGGTACTTTTGGGGTATCTTCTATCTCAAAGCCCACCCGCTAGGATACCGTCGCCCGGAGTGAGGAAGCCCAACCTACACTCGGACCGTGGACAGGATTCGAACCCGTGCGCTTGGAGACCCCTCGGACCCCAAAGCACGCATGATTCCACAGTGAAAAACTCTCTCTCTCTCTCTCTCTCTCTCTCTCTCTCTCTCTCTCTCTCTCTCTCTCTCTCTCTCTCTCTCTCTCTCTTATTTGATATCCTTCCTATTTCAAGTTATTTCAAGTGGGCAGTAAACACACTAACAAAATTTCATGTTCTTTGTATTTTGATGTTATTGTGGTCGCCTTTACATGTTCCTCGCTCATGTCTCCCATTACCTACAGATTTGCCGCTTGCTATCTAAATATTACCTTAAAAATAGTGGTTTGGTAGAGTAATTAGTTTTTAAGCATCAATTTCAACGCTCTCTCTCTCTCTCTCTCTCTCTCTCTCTCTCTCTCTCTCTCTCTCTCTCTCGCAGGAAGAAAGAACAAATTATAAAGAAACTGGACACTAGATTGGTTTATTCCTTTCTCTCTCTCTCTCTCTCTCTCTCTCTCTCTCTCTCTCTCTCTCTCTCTCTCTCTCTCCTCGCAGGAAGAAAGAACAAATTATAAAGAAACTGGACACTAGATTGGTTTATTTCTCTCTCTCTCTCTCTCTCTCTCTCTCTCTCTCTCTCTCTCTCTCTCTCTCCTCGCAGGAAGAAAGAACAAATTATAAAGAAACTGGACACTAGATTGGTTTATTCCTTTCTCTCTCTCTCTCTCTCTCTCTCTCTCTCTCTCTCTCTCTCTCTCTCTCTCTCTCTCTCTCTCTCTCTCTCTCGCAGGATGAAAGAACAAATTATAATGAAATTGGACACTAGATTGGTTTATTCTCTCTCTCTCTCTCTCTCTCTCTCTCTCTCCTCGCAGGATGAAAGAACAAATTATAATGAAATTGGACACTAGGTTGGTTTATTCCTCTCTCTCTCTCTCTCTCTCTCTCTCTCTCTCTCTCTCTCTCTCTCAGGATGAAAGAACAAATTATAAAGAAACTGGACACTAGATTGGTTTATTCCTCTCTCTCTCTCTCTCTCTCTCTCTCTCTCTCTCTCTCTCTCTCTCTCTCTCTCCCTCTCCTCGCAGGTAGAAAGAACAAATTATAAAGAAACTGGACACTAGATTGGTTTATTCCTCTCTCTCTCTCTCTCTCTCTCTCTCTCTCTCTCTCTCTCTCTCTCTCTCTCTCTCTCTCTCTCTCTCTCTCTTGCCAACTAGTACTCTTGGCAAACATCCATTACCTCTACTCTGGTGCTTCTCTGTTTTTCATATCCTCTGCAGTGGCATTCCCAACGAACCACCTCGCTATTTCTCTCTCTGTCTACCGTCTGTCACTCCGTCTCTCTCTCCGCCCCTTTGAAAATGTCCATTGCTCCTTTTTTGTCTCCCTGTTTTCCCCGTCACATAGTTTTCATTTAGTTTTCATATACCTATTTCGCTTTCTTTTTTTTCTATTCCTCTATATTTCTCAACCTGTTCGCTTCCTTTTTTTCTAATTCATTCCTCTTTTTTCCTTATCTGTCTCTGTTTTTCTGTCCCTGTTTCTTTTCGTCCATGGCTTAGTTTGCATCTATTTAATTTTATCAGTCTTCGGTAAATATATATCTTTCTTACTTTACTTTTTGTTCTCCGTCTCCGTTCCTTCGTTCTCTATTTATCTCTGCATCATCATCTTTTTCTCCCTCTCTGCGTCAGTTCTGCGTCCTGTATTCCTTTGCGTCAGTCTCTCCCGGGAAGCCACGAGGAGCATCAGTGGTCCTTGCGTGCCCTATATGATGGCCTTATTTTGCCCCTTAAACCTAGCCAGCACTTAGCGGGAGAGGTGGCATTCTCCTATAAACTCAGCAGAGATGTATTACCTTAAATGTCTGGCAGGGTGGAAAGCCATCTCTCTCTCTCTCTCTCTCTCTCTCTCTCTCTCTCTCTCTCTCTCTCTCTCTCTCTCTCTCTCTCTCTCTCTCTCTCTCTCTCTCTCTCTCTCTCTTGCAACCCCTTCCCCTTCCCTCTCTCTCTAGACCCATTGCACCTAAACAGCCTCACCACTTGATCAATGTCCAATTCAAGGCAATACAATAGATATGGAGACATGACTAGGACGATGTAATCCTTCCCTTCACGGAGTCACCCTCTACCACTACTCAAGGCATCGGCAGGACACGACAGCACCAATACATCAGGTTCTCGATCAATCCTCCATTACTTCACTGAACAAGAGAAAAGAAAGGCAGTGAAAGGTTCCAATCTGTCGAACATTCCTCTTACTGACAGTTACACCTTTTGGAAATCAGACTCTTGTATTGGTTTCCTTCTATTGAGCTGGAGGGAAGGTGTCATGTTGGATGGATTAAGGAGAATTGAAGGTAGGTCAGGCAATGTGGTTAATCCCTTCAATACTAAGACACATTGTCACCTTGAGATTTGTGCACGATTAGACCATTTCATTTGCATTAGGAAGGGTCTATGGAGGTCAGGAGATTAATGGCCACCGTATTTTAATCCCTCACCTGAGTTTCTGAAGTTGCATCAAATCATCAGACAGTAAGCGGAATGAATATGGAAACACGTCATGGTACTCAAGTTGTCAAGTCAAAAACAAAATAAATCGGTCATCCCTCTTAGTGACATTTGAACCTTTGGAGATTACGAGATATACTTCCATCATGTTCGTTCTTACAAGCTTGAGAAGATACTGCAGTGAAGGGCTTAAGAAGAGCG
>NC_059274.1:2592500-2627500 GCF_017591435.1 Portunus trituberculatus
AAATAACTGAGGAATTAGGTTTCCTTGGATACCAATACACAACAAGGAATAAAGAACATACTTAAAATTACCCTTAATCATATATACGTAAAAAGAACATGCTTAAAATTACCTTCAATTATATATACGTAAAAAGAATATGCTTAAAGTTACCCTGAATTTTATATACGTGGATGTGAAAAAAGACTTCGTTGAGAGGAGGAGAGGAAAGCAAGATGAAAAGAGGAGAAAAAAGAATGAGGGAGGTGAAGGAGGACATAATGTTAGTGTCACTTTCCTTGTCCTCCTTTCTATTTTATTTTTGTATTTTTTTCATGTACTTATCTCAGACTCGCAAACATTTTTTTCTCTTTTTCTTGGTATCCGTTCTTCGCAAGTAATTATCTCTTCCTCTCGTCCATCACCACCACTCAACTCAAACACGCAGCTCTCCCGTGTACATCACCACCAGTCCTATATTCTTTCATCTTTCTCGTCGTCGTCCTCCTCCACATTATCTTCCTTCTCTTCCTTCTCTTCTTCCTCCTCCTCCTCCTCCTCCTCCTCCTCCTCCTCCCGTACTCGTCCTCCACTCAAGATAGCAACGGAAACTTTTGGATTACTTTGACAGTTTGCAATACACTTCTTGTCGTACTCTTTCCCTTCTTCTTCTCCACGGCCCCATCCTCCTCCTCCACCTCCTCCTCCACCTCCTCCTCCTCCTCCTCCTACTCCTCCTCCTCCTCCTCCTACTGTTCACCCCTTCGACCGTCTTCCAAAACAAACTTATCTCAACAATTTGCACCTTCCCCGCACCACCTGACCGTTCTTTCTTATTCCTTTCCTTTCTCTATTTTCTCTCTAATCACACCCATTCGCCCTCCTTTCATTCACGCCGCCTGTTCTTTTATCCGTGGTTGTTTATCTCCTGGTTCTTTACGTTCTCTCTCATTCGCGCTGCCTTTATCAATCTTCTTTCCTCCACCCGGGTGTTATCTGCTCTCTTCATCAGCCACCGCTATGCAAACTACCGCGTGTTTTGGCATTCCCTGGCGAGACGCTAAGGTGCTCTGAAAATTAGTGCATCGGAAAAGCGAGAATAATGAAGAAATTGTGTTGAGTTTTCTTTGTTTTTCTATTTTAAGCAAACGCACGTCTCGCGAGCGAAAATATATCGTAAGCTTAAATTGTTAACTTTTTTTTCGTATTCCCACTAATCATAAATAAGAAAAGATAATTTATTTTTATCTTTGCTACCTCATTTATTATGCTCACTGTCACACTAGCCTTACTGAAGGAATGATCTGTACAGGCATATTATCTTGAATTTTCGGTATGATTAGACGATTTTATTGACATTAGGAAGCGTTTATGGAGGTCAGAAAATTAATAGCAACAGTCTTCACTATTTTAATCCCTACATTAGTTTCTGAAGCTGTATAAAATAAAAAAAACGACAACCAGGAATGAAGAGGAAAACGCGACATGGTACTGAAGAGCTTAAATCCATTCATTCTTATTTCTACCTAAATGTTAAAAAAAAAAGTGATCGCATAAGAAAGAAAAAAAGATAATTAGATTTTTATTATCTTTGCTATATCAGCTTTCACTATATTCACTGACACACAAGCTTCACAAAAGAATAACCTATACAACCTTAAATCCCTTCTTTTCCTTAATCTCCCATCGCTGACAGGTGAGATGCGCAGGCTTATTGGCACTGAATACCCGTCCCTCTGCCTGTCCATCGCCTGTCACTAGCAGAACGCAGATATCAGGAAAGAGTTCATTCATTTTACCCTTCACGTCATATTGCTTCCCGATATCTCAATAGTACTCTTCTCTGTACGTGATTGGTATTGAATGTACTGAGGGGACGTGGTGTATCTGCTTTCCACTTTGTCTTGCCTGTATTAGCAGGAGAAAGAGGATTAATTTGCCGGAAAGCGAGTGGAGTTAGAAGAAGAAATGATAAGCAGATAGATGTCCCTGTGACCAAGAGAGTGAAACAGTAGACAAACGGAAATTGTACCAGCAGGAGAAAGTTGGATTAATTTGCCTGAAAGCGAGTGGAATTAGAAAAGGGAATGACGATGACCAGACAAATGTTCCCGTGACTAAGAGAGTGAAACAGAAGGCAAACAGAAAGTGGTGTAATTTGCGTGAAAGCGAGCCGGAAGGTATGATGATAAACAAATCGATGTTCTCGTGACCAAGGAGAGAGTGAAACAGAAGACAGACAGATAACTCACCAAAATCAGTATAAAGTGTCACAATAGAAGTCACCATAGAATTAAAATCAAGCTACAATAGAAATAGATGATCTGTTGCTGTTTGCTAACCTTTGTAATCCTTTATAGTCTCTTCCCATGCGAAAGATAAGTAAATGTGATATGCATACATAATATCACACATGTTCTTAAGGTAAGGTTAGATTAGGTTAGGTTAGGTTAAAAAATCTATATCTTTTCTTTTCACTTCTAGTCGAAATAAAGTATATATGTATCCATGACCAAGGAGAGAGTGAGACCAAAGATAGATTGATAAAAATGCGAAAAAAAGCTAGAAATTATTGGACAGTATTGAATGCAAGAAAGGACATTCATAACAGCAATGCGAAAATCCAGCACAGTCGATTAGGAGGCAACAAAAGAGCTCTTAGTATCACACATGTTCTTAAGGTTAGGTTAGGTTAAAAATTCTATATCTTTTCCTTCCATTTCTAATCAAAATAAACTATAGATGTTTCCATGGCCAAGCAGGGAGTGAGACCAAAGACAGATTGATAAAATGAGCTACAAAAAAGTTAGAAATTATTGGACAGTATTAAACATTCATAACAGAAATGCGATTATCCAGCACACTCGTAGGAAGCAACAAAAGAGCTCTAATTATTTGTTAACCTTTTGTAATCCTTCATATGTTCCATGTAAAGGTTATCTAGAAGTGATATAAAAAAAACATAACTTTTACCATCCCACTTGTAGTTGGATTACCTTACAATACTACGCGTAATACCGCAGCGCCAACTTTAATTAGTTACACGATAAACGATTCTTTATTCTATTCGCAGTATCAAGTAAAGAGCGCCAGAAGGTCACACTGCGTCACCACTACCACGCCAATAAATAAATGATCTTAATAGGTTGCATGTATACTTTGGCCTGTATTCTGAAACTCTTTGCTCTCTCTTACTCACATCAAGGCTATTTTCAAGTCATACAGGAGATCAGCCAGGTTCCCAAGTGACTCCCTAGTTCATAATGTTGAAATATTGTCAACCTGCCACTAAAACCATTAAGAAAAACCCTCAACTTCTTCAGTATCTTGACACGTTTTCATATCTACTCTGGTTAATATTAGGCGATTTGATTCAGCTTCAGAAACTCATATGGGGATTAAAATAGCGAAGGCTCTGGACCATTAATCTTCTGAGCTCCATAAACCTTCCTAATGTAATTAAAATCGTCTTATCATACCCAAAACTCGCTGTAAAAATTGCGTCCCAGTATTGAAGGGGTTAAGATCACGAGCAACACCAAATAAAGTCTTTGGAAAGTAGTGGAATGGCGGCTGAGAAGCGTTTCAGGATACAAGTCTTGTCTCGTCCTCCACCCCACCACCTCGCCACCCACCCATCCAGCCATCCAGCCAACCCGCAGCCTGATGTCACACCTGCAGTCACACCGTGCAGGCAGTGGCAGGTATAGCGAGAACTGGCGGTAAAGTGTTTACTCGCAGCCAAGTGTTAGCGAGGTGACGGCTGGCAGCAAACAAGGTATTCGTCACGAGAGGAGTGCATGGCAACGAGTAAACATATTTCTACTATGTGTGTGTGTGAGACTGTTTTCTTTTCCTCTAATTTTTTTCTTTTGATTTATGCAGCATTGCGTAGCTTTGTTATCCCCCCCCCCACCAACACCACCCTCTCCTCGTCTCCTCACTCTTCCTCCTACTTCACTTCCTCCTTCCCAGCCAGCGCTCAACCATCACGACCTGCTATGACCATCACCATTATCACCATTATATCCATCATCACCATCAAAATTACTGATGTATGCTTCTTTGTTCCCTTAATTAATGCAGGCGACACAACACCAAAACAACACAACTCAGTACAATAGCATCACCACCTGTCCCCAACACCACACACACACACACACACACACACACACACGACCAGCCACAACACGCACGAAATCCAGGTAGTGAAATCCGGTACCTAAAAAAAGATCTACCGGATGAGTATTCCTGGCGCGACTATGTGCATTCAGATACATGTCCGGATCCGGCGTGGCAGTAACCGGGGTGCGGGTAGAGCGAAATGAGGGCGAGAAAAGCCGAGCAGTGCGGGTCCCCAGTGGCTGCCTCTCTCGCCTGTGGTAATAACGAGACCAACATTTAGCGCAAGTAATGTTACTAATTGCATAATTATGTAAATTTCGCCACGGGTAATAATCGCCGCTGCTGCTTTTGTTTGGCCTTGTTGCCTCTCTTACTACGGCGCCGCAGTGCTCGCCGGCAGTGTTCTGTATAATTTGTGTTTTAAAAGAGGTAATTGCTCGAGGGGAAAAGGTGAAATGCTGCCACCACCTGCCTGTTCATCGCTGCGTACTACTCCCGCCACTGCCATTAAATGTAAGTGCCGATGATAGTAGTAGTAGTAGTAGTAGTAGTAGTAGTAGTAGTAGTAGTAGTAGTAGTAGTAGTAGTAGTAGTAGTAGTAGTAGTAGTAGCAGTAGTTTTTTTTTATAGTAGTAGTAGTGGTGGTGGTAGTGGTGGTAGTAAAAGTAGTGGTAGTAGCTTTGTGGTAATCAATAATAATAATAATAGGAGTAAAATTAGCAGGAGAGGAGGCCGATCTAGTATTATGTTGGAGTAGTCGTTCACTGTTGTTACTATTGATGAAAGTTTTGGCCCGTAACTTTCCGAGACATTTCGTGACGACCTGCCACAACCAAGGACACGGCAGCTGACGTTCATCTCTGTGTGTGTGTGTGTGTGTGTGTGTGTGTGTGTGTGTGTGTGTGTGTGTGTGTGTGTGTGTGTGTGTGTGTGTGTGTGTGTGTGTGACCTCCACATGTAGCTTAGGAGGCAGCCTTCAACCAGAAACAGGTGTGCACGGCTACCTCCTCCTCACTTGCCCCCTATTGCTTCCTCGCCCCTCCCCCTCGCCAAGCTGCACGCCGCCATGGGCACAGCGGCGAGCGGTGCTATAGGGAAACATCACAGCCACTCTCCGGTGCCTGGGGCTTTACCTCGACCCCCGCTGCACCTGACAACGCCCCGCCAACACACAACAGGTGGGGATGCGCTGTGGGCTTCATAAAGATGCCAGTCCCTATGAACGCTTCGCTAAGCTTCACGCGCGGCCACCTGAACCGTGTGAACGGAGACGAACAGCCTTGGAAAGCCAGTATGATGTCAAGAGTCCAATTAATAACTTGCGAGCCTCGACGTGCAGGCAAAGTTTGGCGAGTTGAGCGGCAAGGCAGGCAAGGCAGCGGTGCCACGCCTCGCCTACCGCCCGCGCCGCCTACCCGCCGCCAGCCAGGCCCAATCAAACTCAGGCTGTCCTTCAGATTTCACGAGGTTTCCAAATTCCTGTTGACATGTCCTTCCGGGATGCCGTGTGTGTGTGTGTGTGTGTGTGTGTGTGTGTGTGTGTGTGTGTGTGTGTGTGTGTGTGTGTGTGTGTGTGTGTACCTCAAGTATTCAGTGCATCACCTCACCGGGAACACAGGTCACGTTTCCTCATTTACTGTCACGACGCAGAGAGTAATATCAATTGACTTCACTGTTAATCAAATATACATCCCTGCAGGACTGATGAGAGACTGAAACAAGACAAGCCACACAGCTTCACCTACGCTATCTTCCCATTCTCTTGACACATCGCGGGAATTAATATCATGGAGGAAAATAATTGCACTTCCTTTCACACGTCCACCGAGTACAACTTACACATTACTAGTACGCTAAACTTTAATATATCGCAAAAAGGAACAAATCTAATAATCTTTACATGATTACGTGACCTCTAGACATTTCACTATTAACCCCTTCAGTACTGGAACTCATTTTTACCATTAGTTTTGAGTATAATTACACGATTTTATTAACATTAGTGTCTATGGAGGTGAGAAAATTAATGGCCACAGTCCTCACAATTTTAATCCCCCACATAAGTTTCTGAAGCTGTATAAAATCACCAGATAGTAAGCAGAATGAATATGGAAATGTGTCGTGGTACTGAAGGGGTTAAACGAATAGATTAGACACTGCCAAACGAGATGTCACGAAGAAACGACTAGAGAGGGGGCTTTATAGTCACTTGGTACTGGAGCGGATGGGACTTTCATATAGGCCTGGAGTACCAAACTTACTGAGGTCTACCCACATACATATATACCAGTTGACTAAAGAATTACTGAAACCAAACCAGGTGATCTGAATATTACATCGCATCCTTGGATAAACAATAGAAAGACACACACAAACACATGATGAACTCGACTCGCTCCTACCAGCACTAATACTTCTCTTACTCGAGCGTTTACCTTCATTGTCGTACCAGAGTGAAAAGGTGAAAGGCTCTGTGTATACCTGCAACGCTCAATGACAAGTGAATTGATCAGGGACACACGGGGCTTCCATTTTAATATTGCTGTGTGGGGACGGGTGTGCGTGGAGTGGATCCCTTCGCGGTGACATCACAGGAAGGCAGAAATATTGAGGGTAAAGTAGTGATTGGAAACGTGTAATTTTCCTGATAACTTGCAGAGAGAGAGAGAGAGAGAGAGAGAGAGAGAGAGAGAGAGAGAGAGAGAGAGAGAGAGAGAGAGAGAGAGAGAGAGAGAGAGAGAGAGAGAGAGAGAGAGAGAGAGAGAGAGAGAGAGAGAGAGAGAGAGAGAGAGAGAATTTCACACGCAACCAACCAACATACTTGCTCTCCCATCCTTCCTACTTTCTTTCTTCTATTCCCATTTGAATTTGAAGAGAGAGAGAGAGAGAGAGAGAGAGAGAGAGAGAGAGAGAGAGAGAGAGAGAGAGAGAATATCACACCCAACCACTCACCATCATACTCTCCTCGCCCTAAACCACTTCAACACACACATGAGCAAAAGTAATCCCAGCAAAGACAAACAAAGATATAAACCACAGGCAACACAGCATTGTTCCCTGGCCCCCACAGCACTCCCATTACAGCACGACAGCACGCGAGGCTACAGACTTAATGCGGCGGTTTCTCCTCACACGCCTGCTGCTGTTGATGATGCTACTTTGCGTCAACACTGTGCCCTCGCCTCACTGTCACTGACCACCTCTGTTATGGAAGTTCCCGCACGTGATAAGGACGCGAGGATGTGAAAGTAGGTGGTATGTTAGTAACGAGAACATAATGACGATGAAAAGAACATGAACACCGCGCATTACTATCACTGATTCGTATTCTCTACCTTTACATACGAAAAATGAGAAAAAAGTCAGCATTACATGTTATTCTACCAACCAATGAAACATAACATATAGAAAGAACATCATTACGACTACAACCACCATCATCACCACCACCACCGTATTACACACACACACACACACACACACACACACACACAAAGAAAAGTCATTACATGTTATTTAACCCAAAAAACATAACATATAGAAAAACATCATTACGACCACCACCACCACCGTCACCACCACCACCACCACCACCACCACCACCACCACCACCACCAAAAAGAAAAAAAGAAAAAAAAAAGGAAAAATCATTACATGTTTTCAACCCCAAAAATATAACATATAGAAAAAACATCATTACAACCACCATCACCACCACCACCACCACCACCACCACCAAGTATTCAAGCAACATCAACAATAACAACAGCAGGACTTCAAAGAGAGAGGCGAGGCAGACCACGTGACCCGCGGCAGCTGAGGGTTCATGCCTCGGCGTCACCAGCACAAAGAGAGCCCGTCACTAGCGCCTCTCCCAAGTCACCGAAGCGTCCCCACCCTCCCGCAGCCCGTCACCTTCAGACGCCTTAAGTTTGCACCGCCGGGAGGAGTAGGACAAAATATGAAAATTCGATGAAGATAACCAAATAAGAAAATCGTGGATAAGAGTGAGAAAAGGAGGAAGAGAAGCCAAAAGCAACAAGGAAAAGAACACATAGAAAATAGAAACGAAAAATGAGGAAAGAATGGAACACCAAACACCCACCGAGACACACCATGAAATACTGACAATATAAAACAAAAGGACTGAAAAAAAGCTTAAGGGAGAACCAAATTGCCAGCTTCGCTCAACACCAACATACGACAGAAAACGGGAAGAAAAATAGAACAGCAAAAAAAAAGTAAATAAATGAAGAGCAGGAGTCAGGGAAGCGACCAGCAGCAGCAGCAGGAGCAGGAGGGAAGGAACAGCATCCACAGGGACAGCACGGAGGAATTAATGGCACAGCAAATTGTGTACAGTTACAGGTACCTTTAATTTGTGCTGCTGCTGTTACTGGTACATTTTTTCCCACCTGTTCGCGAGAAAACTATTGGACAGGTAGCGGAACTTGCCAGGAAGGAGATCAACTAAATGTATTTGTTTGGTGTTGCTTAGAATATAAACGAGATCATTTTATTCGTTTTTTTTTTTTCTTTATAATGTTTTTTCCCTCTAACGATTTTTCCACTCACTAAATGTAACTTTTTTTTAATGCTGCTGTTGTTGCTTAGAGTATAAATCCATATTTTTTTCAGTAATTCAGCAGTATCAATATATAATTGTTTTCATTTTTCTTAGATACTTCCTAGTTTTTTAACATTCATGGTGACTTTCTATCACTATTTCCCTATTTGGCTTAGAATATAAACATTTTTTTATCATTCATCAATATTAGTAGTTCCGCATAGAAATGATGCTTTTTATTTACCTACTTCAATAACGAGATTTTTCCCTTCCCTGTACTTTGATTAAAGGTACTTTTTCATCATTTATCCTTTTAAAATATAAACAAATATCTTTTTTCATCAATCACTCACCAGTATCAAAGAGTTTTGTTTGGAAATAATAATTTTATCTATCTCAACGGCGACCTCTTTTTATACCATCCCTTTTTTTCAAGCTTCACAATTTCGCTCATTTTTATATTCGCCCACACAAAAAGAGTCCCCCATGATAAAAAGAAAAAATAATAATGTAGCTGTCTATCTTTACCGCCACCGTGATACTTTTTTTTTTTTTCCACTCCACCAACTCCACAGAGAGAGCGAAAAGAGTTCAGTCCACCGTCATTCCACTGCAATATTCAGCACTCCACAATGTCTCCTCGCTCCACCACCTACACAAACATACGTGAATAGTTTGATTTATAAGTATATGGATTAAAAATTCAAGTTTTTCTTTGCTTTACATCTTTACTGATCCTTGTCCCTGTTCCTGATTGGCCAACTGGAATGATGAATAAATACGGTGATAGATGGATGGTCTGGATTATTAACGTCTCTTACCTTTACACACCTTTGCTAAATATAGAGAAATTTACCTGTATCCTCAATCAGGTAGCAAATCCCAGGTAGATTCTATTATTGAAGATTCTAAGCCACACAATGGCACCTGACCACGTACCTGGGTATGAAAGGATTAACAATAAGGTAAACTGAATGAAAAATAGACGGATAAAGGATAAAAAAAAGAGAGGATAAAGTGGAATATAAAAATCTGAAGTCAATTTCCTACTGTGTGTGTGTGTGTGTGTGTGTGTGTGTGTGTGTGTGTGTGTGTGTGTGTGTGTGTGTGTGTGTGTGTGTGTGTGTGTGTGTGTGTGTGTGTGTGCCAGGCTGTCAATAGCATCATGGAAATCGTCGTCAAGGAAAGGAGAAAAATGGAAAGAAAAAGAAAAAAATGCTTAGGATACAGAGAGTTCCAATTCTGACTCTGAAAGAAGGGAAAAAAAAGTTAGTCTCGAGAGGGTTACTGAGTCACCTGGGTGGGAAACGACAGGGAAAACACACGAGAGAAATAGGGAGAAGGAGGAGCATGTGGGGGAGGGTAGCCGAGGTCATGAGGAAATAGAGTAACAGCAAATATGGAATAGGAAATAAAAGAAGGTAAAAAAATGAAGTATGAGGTGCTGATTCGTTACATGTGTAGAGAGAGAGAGAGAGAGAGAGAGAGAGAGAGAGAGAGAGAGAGAGAGAGAGAGAGAGAGAGAGAGAAGAGAAGAGAAGAGAAGAGAAGAGAAGAGAAGAGAAGAGAAGAGAAGAGAAGAGAAGAGAAGAGAAGAGAAGAGAAGAAAAAAATACTATAAATACATATATCTGGATATTTTCTGAAGGTCTGAGGAGATGAGCCTGTCCATCACGTCTTTCTTGAGGCATTCGGACACCTGCCAGCCAAACCCTCGCACTCAGGAGACTGAATCAACAAATAAAGATGGTAAATATGTAACAACTCATCTGTAATCCAAAGACATGACATTTTAAACTTTTGTAAAAACACAAAAAGCTAATTATACCTTTTCGTCATACGAAAGATTTAAATAGGAGTAGAGTTTGTTAAGCATGCTGCTGCTGCTGCTATTGCTATTCTGCAGCTACTGCTACTGCTGCTGCTGCTGCTGCTGCTATGCTGCTGCTGTTGCTATGCGGCTGCTGCTGCTGCTGCTATATTGTTGCTGCTACTGCTGCTATGCTATGCTGCTGCTGCTGCTGCTGCTATATCTGCTATGTTGCTACTGCTGCCGCTGCTGCTGCTTTGCTGCTGCTATGCTGCTGCTACTCTGCTGCTGCTGCTGCTGCTCAGGTTATGTTAGCTTAGGTCAGCAGCAACAGCAGCTGCAGCAGTAAGGGCAACAATAGTTGTACATAGTATCAGTATACACGTAGTGTCGCTGCTCAGTTTCTCATGCGCAAAACTAGGCATCATAAATTTTGATGCAACACGCAATGAAATACAGCATGAGAAATAACACATGAATTGTCACCACCACCACCACCACCACCACCATTATCATCTATCAAACACGGCATCTACTTCTTGTGTTCACACACACACACACACACACACACACACACACACACACACACACACACACACACACACACACACACATACACTTCCGTCTTGTAAAGCGTATCACAAACTATATTACAAAGTTATCATAACCTAACCAAACCTAATCGAAAATTTACTCATAGGATGCGTTAAATTCCCGGAGACTTTACAATACAAGCAATTTCTCTTATTTTAAAATCACTACACAGGATGAAAAAAAGAAAATATGGGTGGGTGTGAGGGGACTTAAAGAGGAGCTTACCAAGAGACGTGGAAATGATAAAGAAAAGGTCAACTCAATGTCAAATAAGGCTTAAGTGACGAGAGAGAGAGAGAGAGAGAGAGAGAAATATAGGTCACTCGGATAAGAATGACAACTAAATTCATGAGAATCTCAACCATTTTCCAAGTCGCCAATCTTTTCGAAATCCATAATTAAAGAGAGAAGAAAAAAGGATGAAACGAAAGATATAAAGATAAAAAAAAAAGGAATGATAAAAGATTGAGAGAAAGAGAAAAACGAAGCTGTCGACTTTTATTTCCTCAGTCACACTCAACAACAAAAAATCAACGTCTTATGAAAAATAAAAGAAATAAAATAAGAGCAGAAAACAAGAATACGTGTACATTTTCAGATTCTCTCTCTCTCTCTCTCTCTCTCTCTCTCTCTCTCTCTCTCTCTCTCTCTCTCTCTCAAGCACACTACCAAAAAAATAATAATCTTAAACATCTTACATGAACAAAGCGCAAAAAAAGAAAATCACATTCACACATTTTTTATTCTTTTTTTTCTTTCTTTTCTTCTGGAATTGCACAGAAGCACGCAAGCACAAGATACATTTTCAGAAGTATAAGGCAAAAGGAATAGATGTTTTGCGGCAAGACGTGTAGGTTCTGTCCCCGTGTGTGTGTGTGTGTGTGTGTCTGTGTTTGTGTGGACCGGAATTTCGGTGTATTTTTCTCCTGGAAAGTCGAAAGCAGGGTGCGCAGGAGGAAAATAACTGCAAGAATTCAATGCAAATGAAAAGCAATATTGACTACACGCGGAATCCTGTTTGGGGAGAAAGTTTTAGGGGCAAGGAAAGGGGAGGAGAGGGATAAAGAATGCTAAACAACATTATGAAGCTGTCTCGATATTACAGAGCAAGGAAGTGAGAGTGTGGTTGCTGCACGACTCTCTCTCTCTCTCTCTCTCTCTCTCTCTCTCTCTCTCTCTCTCTCTGGGCGTTATAATCTATGAAAAAAAATAGAATTGTTATATAACCTCTTCATCTTCCTTCCTTTCTCTCTCTCTCTCTCTCTCTCTCTCTCTCTCTCTCTCTCTCTCTCTCTCTCTCTCAGGGTGTTATAATCTACGAAAGAACTTAAATTGTTACATAACCTCTTCATCCTCCTTCCTCTCTCTCTCTCTCTCTCTCTCTCTCTCTCTCTCTCTCTCTCTCTCTCTCTCTCTCTCTCTCTCTCACACACACACACACGATTTAAAAGTCCAACCCATTCGAATCTTAAATTTACTTTTTCCCTTTCTTTCTTTCCATGTGTGTGTGTGTGTGTGTGTGTGTGTGTGTGTGTGTGTGTGTGTGTGTGTGTGTGTGTGTGTGTGTGTGTGTGTGTGTGTGTGTGATGAAGACGATGACTCGACAATCTCACAATAACCAATACCCTCTGCGCAGTCTTAGTCCTTCCTATCAGAGAATCGCTTTTCCATACTAACCTTCACGCATTTTTGGGAAGAACCTTTTTCGCGGGGTAAGATTTTATCCCCTTCGTCAGCAAAGTTTTCAGGTAAATAGAGGCAGTAGTGATGGTGGTGGTGGTGGTGGGGGGAGGTAGTGACAGTAGTGGTGAATAAAGGTGATAAAGAGTACGAATAACGCTGAAATTCCTACTAGTTTCATTCTATTATTCCCAATGTGCGTCACTCTCTCTCTCTCTTATATACGACTTCCTTACCGGCAAAACTAACACATAAAATAAATGGTGAAATATAATGAGGCTTTAATCAACTCACACATCCTGTCACGCCAAACGAAGCCATTTGACACACATACACTCACGTGGAG
Organism: Portunus trituberculatus; assembly: GCF_017591435.1. NCBI lineage: Eukaryota > Metazoa > Arthropoda > Malacostraca > Decapoda > Portunidae > Portunus > Portunus trituberculatus. The sequence continues at coordinate 2,605,602 of NC_059274.1, forward strand.
GTAAATATACGTCTGATCTACACGTATATGTATGAAAGCCTCGCCTGGTGTGTGTTTTATGACTGCGTATGAAGATAATAATTGTGATGCCTCTGCTGCGCCTCATTTAAGTTATAATGGCGTAGAGGATTTCATTTTCGTCACAGTAATTCGCTCATTTCCATTCCTATCAACTTCTGTGTGTGTGTGTGTGTGTGTGTGTGTGTGTGTGTGTGTGTGTGTGTGTGTGTGTGTGTGTGTGTGTGTGTGTGTGTGTGTGTGTGTGAAATATGACACGTAAGCTGAGTAGAAGCAACAGTATTTTTTCTTTCTCCTGCTCCAGTTTTATTTATTTTTTCTCTCTCTCCTCCATTTATTTCTCTCTCTCTCTCTCTCTCTCTCTCTCTCTCTCTCTCTCTCTCTCTTCCTTCCACTCCTCCTGCATTTCTCCTCCAGTTCCACTTTTAGATTCTTTATTATTTTTCTCTTTTTGCTCTTTTTCGTATTTTTTTGTTCTTTATTCTCCTCCTCTTCCTCCAGCTCCAGCTCCTCCTCCTCCTCCTCCTCCTCCTCCTCCTCCTCCTCCTCCTCCTCCTCTTCCTCCTTCTCCTTCTCCTCCTCTTCCTCTTCCTCTTCCTCTTCTTTTTCCTCCTCCTCCTCCTCCTCTTCCCCCTCCTCCTCCACTTTCTCCTTTTTCTCTTCCTACCTTCCTCCTCCTCCTCTTCCTAAAGCTACGACTACTACTACTACTACTACTACTACTGCTGCTGCTGCTTTCTTCTTAGTACATTTATCATCAGTGGTTTCCTGCTTAACATTATCGTGGCGTGTAAGCTCAGCCACCACCACTCGCCCTATTGGCTGTTTTCAACAAGCCCCTCCCCTTTACTCCTTCTGATCCACTCACTTGTGTTCACTCTGACGGAAGAAATTAAGTGTGCTCTGATATTAACTCCTTCAGTACCATGACGCGTCTCCATATTCATTCTGCTTACTCTTTGGTGATTTTATACAGCTTCAGAAACTCATGTGGGGAATTAAAATAGTGAAGACTCACCTCCATAGACACTTCCTAATGTCAATGAAATGGTCTAATCGTACACAAATCCCAAGATAAAAATGTGTCACAGTGTTGAAGAGGTTAAAAATGAACATGAGTTTAAAGATTTTTTTTTCTACATCCTCGTGAAAAAAAAAAATTGCTATAGCCAACACAGAAAGCTGAAGGAGAGAGAGAAAACTAAAAAAAATAAATTGTAATACATTGTGAGGCTCGAGCATGCAAGGTCAAATAATCGCCCTTGTCATGCTGTACAAGGAGAGACATTATGTGCCTCGCCCCGGCAGTCACGCGGGTCCCCAGGGGTAGGCAGAACACTGGGGAAGAGAGGCAAGACGTGAATGCGAATGGAATGAAAGAAGACGATAACGCAAGGCAGGAAAACGCAGAGATTATTAACAGGAAGCAAAGAAGTAAAAAAAAAAAAGAAAAAGAAAATAGAATGAATGAAGCAGATAATCTTGTGTAGAGTCATGTATTCTGAAACGCTTTGCCGTATTACAACGACTATTTTCAAAAACTACGGAAAAATTTGCTGAGTTTTCAAGACTGTTTCACTCCTGGGAATGTAGAAATCTTGTTAATCTGTCGCTAGAGCCGTAAAAACATCCTCAAAACCCGAGGAACTTCAACTAGAGCCTATTGAAAGTAGTACAGAAAAACCAAAAGAGCCACTATTTTTCAAAGGCCACAGAGAATATTAACTAACTACACACGACTATTAAACCAACCAATAACGCAAAAATATTGTTAATCTATCCCTGGAACCGAAAAAAAAGCTAGAAAAAAACAGTTTAACTTCATATGGGCTCGTATTCTCAAACACTTATATGCTTCCCCTCCACTATTTCAAAGGGCCATGTCTCAATCCACACGAGTTTTTAAGGTGCTTTTACGGATCTAGAGGCAGAGTGACAAGAATTCTACACTATCAACTGAAAAAAAAACCACTCTTAAAAACTCCGCTAATCATTTCTGTGACCTTTGAAAATAGTCGTGGTGAGAGAGCAAAGCATTTCTGAACAAGGACCCCGGAGCCTCTGAAAAACAACTGAGCTGAGGCGTAGAAGAGCTTCAGAATATGGGCACAGACGAGTGAGAGTAAGCGCAGCATGGCGTGAGGGACGGGTGCAACATGTGGGGCAGAGTGTACCTCGGCAATTGGTCTCACGCAAGCATAGAGATCAATGGACGAGACCTGAGGGAGGGAGAGAGGGAGAGAGAGAGAGGGAGGAGATAAGGGAGAGAGGGAGAGTAAGCCTGAGGGAACGGGGTGGTGAGGGGCGAAGGTTAACAGGGTGAAAGTGGCAGTGACTCGTGTATGGGTAGAGGTGGGGTGATGCAGGGATGGTGGGGTGTGATGGGGTGGGGAGGGATGGGTAGGGAAACAGTGTGAATGGAGGGATGGAATGCGCCCAATGGGATGAAGGGGAATGGTAACTGGGTGGGGTAATGGTGTGTGTGTGTGTGTGTGTGTGTGTGTGTGTGTGTGTGTGTGTGTGTGTGTGTGTGTGTGTGTGTGTGTGTGTAAGAGATAGGTGAGTGGGTGAAAGAGAAAATACTGTCATATAAAGGGAAAACAGTCTAGTAATGTTGTCAGGATGTGTATGTGTGTGTTATCTAAGTCCCTTCCGCCCCCCTTCTCTCTCTCTCTCTCTCTCTCTCTCTCTCTCTCTCTCTCTTGATGAGCCTCGTCCTCTTGTTACAAATACACACTTCCATCTTCCTCAGTGAAGGTTTTGCTTTTCCTGAGGGAGTTTCGTACTTGCTGTGTTCCTTTTCCTTCCCCCCTTCTGGCCTCCTTCACCACCACGACCCCTACTACCACCACCACCACCACCACCACCACCACCACTGCCGCAGCCGCTAAGACTCCCTCCAGCCACTCACTCCTCTACCTTTCCTCCTTACTTACTCAATCTTCCTTTTCTCTCATCAGTTCTCTTGGTTTTCTTTCCTTCCTTTCTCTCACTCGTTCATTTTTTTTCATTATTCCATTCCTTCACTCGTTTCGTCTCATTTCCTCCTTTCCCTCACTTCTTTAATCTTGTTTTCTGTCTTTCTCTTATTCGCTCAGTCTTATTTCCTTCTTTTCTCTCGTTTACTCTTTCCCTCCCTTTTCTTAACTTTTTTTTAGTCTCCTTTCCTTCGTTCCCCACTCATTAAGCTTGTTGTTCTTCTCATCATTCGTTGTCTCTCTCCTTTTTTTTCCTTCAATTTCTCTGCCTCCTTTTCGTCTGTCCTTCACGATCTCAAGTATTTTTCCCTTCTTTCAATCTTTCAGTCTTTATTCATTTTCCTTCTTACTTCTTTCTGCCTCATCTTCTCTCTTTCAAGTATTCTTCCCTTCCTTCACTCTCTCAGTCTTCATTCAATTTCTTTCTTCATTATTTTCTGCTTCTTCTTCTCTCTTTCAAGTGTTCTTTTCTTCCTTCTACTCTTTCAGTCTTCATTCCCTTCCCTTTCCTTTTTTCCTGCTTCTCTCCTTCAAGTATTCTTCTCTTCCTTCACTCCCTCAGTCTTCATTCCTTTCCCTTCTTCACTTTTTTCTGCCTCTCTCCAAGAATTCTTCCCTTCCCTCACTCTTTCAGTCTTCACTCTCTTTCTTCTCTCCCTTCTCTTACTCGCTCAGTCTCGTCAACCTCCTCCTCTTCCCTCCGTCGTCTCCTTCTGCGTCTCTCTCCTCTCCGCTCCTCCGCTGGTTTAAAGTTATGCAATTGGAAGACTGCTACTACTGTTCCAGCTGCTGTTTTGCATTCTTTATTATACTGTCTTCCTTTTTCCCTCTTCTCATATTTCTTTACTCGTTTCATTTTTATTTTCTAGTTTGTCTTTTTTATTTCTTGTGTTCCGTTACATTTTTCTTTTTTGTAATTATAAAAAGGTTAATGATTACAGATTTGAGGTGTAATTCATGGTCTCTCTCTCTCTCTCTCTCTCTCTCTCTCTCTCTCTCTCTCTCTCTCTCTCTCTCTCTCTCTCTCTCTCTCTCTCTCTGCTAATATTCCCAGAAGTGTCCACCTCTCATCTTCTGTTTCCTCCTCCTCCACCTCCACCACCACCACCTCCTTGTCCTCCTCCTTCTCCACCTCCACCTCCTCTTCCCTGTCCTCCTCCTGCTCCTCCTCCTCCTCCTCGTCCTATTGTCCTTCGTCTTGTTCTGTCTCATGTCCTCAGTAATTTTCTTAATGGACATTCTGATCCGCCACGACAGCGAGAGAGGGAAGACGAAAAGAGGAAGGACGGCAAGAGTCATCAGCACTCCCTCATTCAAGTGGCGGGATAGCTCCAGATTACGACGCCTTGTTTTGGATTTCTATGTGTAAAAACTTGTTCAGATGAAGACCAAGTAGAATGAGGTGGTAAGAGTGATGGTTCTATTTTATGATTCACTGGGGCTGTTTTACTTATTGGAGGAGGAATGTGGGTGGCTAGGTGAGTGGCTGGTTGAGTGGGTGGAGGGAAGTGAACGTGTGTTATGAGGTGGTATAAGTGTGTTGTGGTAGTGGGGTGTAATTTTCTCTCTCTCTCTCTCTCTCTCTCTCTCTCTCTCTCTCTCTGTGTGTGTGTGTGTGTGTGTCTCTTGCTCTCGTTCTCTCCCCCTCCCCGTGTGTGTGTGTGTGTGTGTGTACGTATCCTCTCTTGTGTGCCTTATCAACATGGAAATTGTGGCTACTATAAAAAATACGGCAGCCTTATCTTTATCACAGTCACTGCCATTACTACTACTACTACTACTACTACTACTACAACTATCGCTGTTACTATTGCTGGCAAGCCACGGGTAATTGCAGATAAAGAGCCCTGCGCCGAATTCACGTACCAGACACAACATATACAGGAATGTTTGCGTGTGTTGGGAAAAAAAACGAAAAGTTGTGAAAAAAAAACGAAGCACTGACGTAATGCTTGTTTGATACACGTATATTTTTCTTTTTGTTTAATCCTCGTGCTGTTACAAATAAACGCTACGTACATACATACACAGGCACACACACACACACACACACACACACATATGAGACAAACAAAGGCTCTCTCTCTCTCTCTCTCTCTCTCTCTCTCTAATGGGAAAATATTGTTGTAATCAGATATAAAACAAAAGTAAAACGATCGGGTACAAATGTGTGTATGCGTATGTTTTTTTTTTTTAAATTTTTTAGGTCATCTGGTCTGAGTTCATACAGCGAAACGTTGATCATACAAAAGCCGTAACGAAGCAGCACCACGTGTCATACATACAAAAGACTCATAAAACACGTAGAATATTGAGTGCGAACCCTCTGCACGCTCCACCGACGCCCCAAAAAGGTTACATGAGAGGCGAAATGCAGCTCGTGTTTCTTGCTTCATCATTTTATAGCTTCTTCGAAATGTACGGAGTTGTATTCTTGGTGTTGAAATGGTCTACTGTGAGATATATGAAAAATTACTTTGTGAATAGTGTATTTTATTGCATTCTTACTTTTAATTCATATATAGACACTTATAAAGCACTTGGAAGATAAACTCAAATAATTCTTTTACTTATTTAAAAATGTTGGAATCTTTGCTTAAATTATGACTTGTTTACCAGATTTAACCCTTTCAGCACCAGGACGTATTTTCACATTTATTCTGCTTAATATTTGGTGATTTTATACGACTTCAGAAACTTATGTGGGGATTGAAATAGTGAAGACTCTGACCATTAATCTTCTGACCTCCACAGACCCTTCCTAATGTCAACAAAATCATCTAATCACATCCAAAACTCAAGGTAAAAATGTGTCCCAGTACTGAAGGGGTTAAATACAGTTCCTGATCATTACACTTGCTAATGACCATCACGTCTGTATTTTTTCCTACGTTTCATTTTTGTTTTTTTGATCGTGTGGACTTCAATTTCAGAGGTAAATATTTGTAATACCCAAACAATAAGCCAATCAACGATAAACGCAACAACTTTTCTTAATTTCTCTTCCTACTTTAACCTTTATCATTTTTCCCACAATACCTTTACAATTTTCATTAACCTTTCTTTAACTTCTCTTTAACCTTTACATTTTTTTTAACTCTGCAACTTTTCTTTAACTTTTACAATTTTCTTTACCTTTACAATTTTCTTTACCCTTTGCAATTTTCTTAACCTTTACAATTTTCTTTAACCTTTACAATTTTCTTTACCCTTTACAATTTTCCTTAACCTTTACAATTTTCTTAACCTTTACAATTTTCCTTAACCTGTATAATTTTCCTTAAACTTTACAATTTTCTTTAACCTTTACAATTTTCCTTAAACTTTACAATTTTCCTTAACCTTTACAATTTTCCTTAACCTGTATAATTTTCCTTAAACTTTATAATTTTCTTTAACCTTTCTTTAACCTTTCTTTGACCTGTACAATTTTCCCCACAGTAAGCAGACTTTTCTTAGAGTGCGCAAGTGCTGTTGTGTTAGGACTGCGTTTATTACTTTCACAGCAGCAGGATTTCCAGAGTGCTGATTCTTTTTCTCCTTTTCCCAGTGCTTTAAATTGTCATCTTGTGTCTTTATAATGGAAATGAGGAGCTTAGTTCGTTAGTTAGTTGAAATTATCGTTAACACCGTATCTTTTTTTCTTTATTTTTTGTATTTAGTGTTTCTTTTTTGTACAATATGTTACTTTGATGAAAAAAAAATAGTGGAGTAATCAGTCATAAAGATTGATTGTCTATTCTCTTTCCACAGTGACTTTTTCATCTTAACATTTCCAATATACATATCGAAGCCACGACCTTTGTGTCTTTGTCTCAGCAAAATAAATAAAAAAGGACAAAGTTAAACCACCAATGTTATATATCAACTGGTCTTTACCATTTTTATTTTTACGAGTATCCACTTGTTTTTCTTTCCTCTCTCTCTCTCTCTCTCTCTCTCTCTCTCTCTCTCTCTCTCTCTCTCTCTCTCTCTCTCTCTCTCTCTCTCTCTCTCTGTGTCCCTTACTATTTTTTTTTTCGAGTATCTACGCTTGTTTTTCTTTCCTCTCTATCTCTATCACGGTCTGTTTTCCAGTCTATCTGTCTCTGTCTGCCTCTCACTTTCTCTGTTTCTGTTCCTTAAGATTCTTTACGAGTATCTACACTTGTTTTCCTTTCCTCTCTCTATATCACTTCTATTTTCCTGTCTCTCTGTCCATCTCTCTATTTCTGTCTCTTACGGTTCTTGACCAGTATCTACACTTGTCTTCCTTTTCTCTCTATTTCTATAACGTCTATTTTCTTCCTCTGTCTCTATTTCTGTCCCTTGCAATTTTTCTGTACCCTTTCCCTTGCACTCACACTCTTTCACCCTCTCCCTTCCTTCCTGCAGCTCTCCGTCTTTCCCGGGGATTTCCGACAAGCACTCCTCGTCAGCAATCTGTCTTCCACCTTCTCTATCTTCCCTTGCGTCAATTTCTTTCCGTGTCGATGCACTGCGCGCCACCCTGCATGATACACGTCCATCTCTCATTCCCGACCTCCACCACTCCCATCCCTCCCCTCATAAAAAGAAGTAATCGAGAGAAAGACGAATGATTGGCTTGAAAAATACATGCATGGGATATCTGCAATTCACTACTTGACTTTATAAAAACACACTGGGAATCTCTTGCTTGAAAATTTAAATACTAAAGACAAATGTTTCTTCTTCTTCTTCTTCTTCTTCTTCTTCTTCTTCTTCTTCTTATTCTTACTCTTCCATCTCCTCCTCCTCTTCCTCCTCCTCCTCCAAGAAGACACAGGACACGACAGCGCTTTTTAAAATACATTCATTTCGTTTTTGTCGATAGGAAAAGAAATTTAGGCACCTCTCCTCTCTCTCTCTCTCTCTCTCTCTCTCTCTCTCTCTCTCTCTCTCTCTCTCTCTCTCTCTCCGTGTCGTCAAAGGTCATTACGAGTCAGAACTCAAGGAAGCGGGTTGCTCTGAGCACAAAGGGAAGTGGAAATCTAGGAGCCATAGGGACCTATTACAGCCTCTTTTGACGCCCTTTTTACTCCCCACATCTCTCTCTCTCTCTCTCTCTCTCTCTCTCTCTCTCTCTCTCTCTCTCTCTCTCTCTCTCTCTCTCTCTCTCTCTCTCTCTCTCTCTCTCTCCTCCTCCTCCTCTCTTCTTGGTACACATTTACTGCCACAAATCATTAATTAATAATAAAATAACTAACTCAACTCAACTAAACTAAACTTATCCAACTAATTTATGATGAAAAACAAATCAATTAAAACGGAACACTATTTTGTACTCTCTCTCTCTCTCTCTCTCTCTCTCTCTCTCTCTCTCTCTCTCTCTTCTTGGTACACATTTTCTTCCACAAAATCATTGATAATAAAGTAAAAAACTCAACTAAACTCAACTATATTAACTTATGGTAAAAAACAATTCAATAAAAACGAAACACTTTCCATTATCAACCCAATACCACGAAACCTGCCATTTGAGAGGGGAAAAAAGTACATCAACAAAGGGTAATCTAACTATTTCCCTTACTGGAGGTTAAAGAAAGGAATTTACTCTTGGAAAATATGCTCCCGATGTTTCTCCTCCTACCCGCTTCACCTCGACCGATTCGTGGTAGAGAAAAAGGAGAGAAGGGAAAAATACACGGGAGATAGAAAAAGGAACGGATAAATGGAGGAATGAAAAAGTATAGTGGGTGGAAACTCGTCAAAGAGAATAGATCAAAGCGAGGGAAAAGAGAAAAGGGAGAGAGAACGAGAGAGAAAGAGAATCACAGTGCGGAGAAAGAGTATGAGTAAGAGGAAGAGGAGGAGGAAGAGGAGGAGGAGGAGGAGGAGGAGGAGGAGAAGGAGGAGGAGGAGGAGGAGGTGGAGGAAGAGGAGGAGTAGGAAGAGGAGGAGGAGGAGGAGGAGGAGGAGAGGTGAAATTATATTACAGTATCTGTGTGTGTATATGTTAGTAAGTCATTACCGAGAGACGAGAGGAGGAGGAGGAGGAGGAGGAGGAGGAGGAGGAGGAGGAGGAGAAGGAGGAGAAGGAAGAGGAGGTGAAGGAGAAGGAGAAGAAGGAGAAAGAGAAAGAGAAGGAGGAGGAGGAGGAGGAGGAGGAGGAGGAGGAGGAGGAGGAGGAGGAGGAGGAGGAGGAGGAGGAGGAAGAGGAGGAGGAGGAATACAAAGGAATACAAAGGAAAGTCAAACAGCAACAGATCTCTTGGTCCTTTCGAGGCCGTTTGGTAACTACTTCTAACTGGCTACAGATAAGAGAGACAAGACAGCACAGGAGAGGAGGAGGAGGAGGAGGAGGAGGAGGAGGAGGAGGAGGAGGAGGAGGAGGAGGAGGAGGAGGAGGAGGAGGAGAAGGAGAAGGAGAATAACGAGAAGGAGGAGGAGTAGCAAGCAGCATAGAATGAAAGAGAAACAAAAATGAGAAACAGTTGAAAAGGAAGACCTAAAAAAAAAAAGAGGTGAGGAGGTAAGAACAAAGCAGAGTCAGGAATAAACACGAGGAGGAAAGAAAAGAAAGAAGAGTCTGAAATAAGCACAAGATGAAGAAAAAAAAATCAAGTGGCGATGTTGAGCAAATAACCGCAAAAAAAAAAAAAAAAACTTGATAATAAAAAGAACAGAAGAGAAACATGAAAAAAAGATAAAAAGTTGTATAGGAGATTGGAAGAAAAAAAAGATAACCACAAAGAAGAAAAGAAAAGAGAAAAACAAGACGACTAAAAAAGATCACAAAAAGAAGGAGAAAGAAAAATGAAGAAGAGAAGGATAAAAAAAAAGTATATCGAAAAGTAAAAGGAGAACAAGCAATTAACACAAAAAAAAGTCAGAAAGAAGAAAAGAGTATGAAAAAGTAGAGCAAAATCAGAGGTAGAAAAAGCAACAGGAGGAGGAGGAGGAGGAGGAGGAAGAGGAAGAGGAAAAGGAAGAGGAAGAGGAGGAGGCGTGTCCCAGGGGTGGTCGTTAGCGTGTGAGAGTAGTCAGGGTGGCGTGTGTCAACAGGCCAGCCACTTGCGTGCAGCGGACCGCGAGTACCGTTCAGCCCGCCGCCGGCCACTTCTTCTCTTCCTGAAAGCTTCTCATAAATAAGAGAGTAGCCGCTCGCCCTGCTCCCTCCCGGCCCTTCCCACCCCCTCACAGCCCCGTCCAGCCCCGCTCATGCCAGGCCAAGCACTTCACCCTTGCCCTCTCTGCCCAACACCTGCTTAATGGGAGCCGGGCAAGGAAGGCAAGGGTCGCTTCCTCAGGGATTATATTCGGAACAATGTGCGTGCGTGTACCAGGAAAGTGTTGAGTTCAAGGTTAGCCTCTTCAGTTCTGGAACGTATTTTTATCATGAATTTTTTGTGTGATTAGAAGATTTCATTGACATCAGGAAGGGTCTATGGAGGTCAGAAGATTAAAAGCCACAGTCTTCACTAATTTAATCCCCACATGAGTTTCTGAGGCTGTATAAAATCGCCAAATAGTAAGCAGAATAAATTTGGAAACTCGTCATGGTACTGAACGGGTTAAGGGTTCTTGGAAATGTTCGTCTTTCACTCTCGTCATGAATGAGTGGAGTGAAATGTGTGTTCGGGAAAGATGTAAGTTGATACCACGCCAATACTGAGAAATAGCGATCACTCACTCACTCGATGATATTTTCACGTCAAGGTTTCCAAACAGATTTCTTTGAGAGTGAAACGCCGGAATAGATTGTGAGGCTGTAAAGTAATCTCACACAAACTCTGCTATTCAAAGATATAACTGCACACTAATCCAAGCTTCTTCTCTTTGCTATATACTGCACTATTTTCTTTTTATGTAACAGGAGAGATCTGGCCACGGGCAACAAAAATGACTGAACAAAAAACACCCACTCAGAGGCAGTCCCCAAGCAGATTCGAGAGAGTTAGCCAAAAGAATGGGAATAAATGTCTTGCAACCTCTTAAATGAATTCAGATCACAGGAAGATGGAAACACAGAAGGAAATAGGGAGTTCCAGACTTTTTCCTGCCAAAGGGACACTAATGGAAGCTTCAAGTGTCAACATAATGGCAACTTCCAGCATTATGTAAATCTCTTGAATCCCAAAATATAACTGTAAAAAACGTTTCCAAACTAAACCTAAAGACGTTTAACTGACTTTAAATGACAATAATACTTGTGCTCACAATAGGATGCGGAAGTGATCTCCAGTACCATTAGAGTATTCTATAGAAACGTCCATCAACATTACGCAGAGAGATCCCTTTAATCTCTCGTCGTATCTTAATGTGGGAATTTCATCACACATTCCCAGGTCTGCCTCAAGCCTTGCCGTGACCTAACCCAAATCTAATCTGAACTAACCTAGCCTATCCTAACCTAACCTAACTTAAGCCAACCTAACCCAACCTAACCTACATTGGAGCACCGAGGAACGAAGCCTAACATGAGCCTTTGACGTAGCTTGGCATGAAAGTGTTCGCTGTCTTATCAGGAGGAATGTGAGGCTAAAATATTGCGGGCATTCCTTAGGCTGCATTCCTTGGGCACCTCACACACACACACACACACACACACACACAAGGCATGCAGGACAGGTGACAGGTGTGGTTTCAGAGGTGTAGCAAGTCATCTGTCTTGTTAATTATGCGACGCTGTGCTTGGTGGGACGTGAAGGTGTGTGTGTGTGTGTGTGTGTGTGTGTGTGTGTGTGTGTGTGTGTGTGTGTGTGTGTGTGTGTGTGTGTGTGTGTGTGTTCAGGGGCTCACCACACACGCATAATTCAGGCCTTGGCGGGGCGAGTGGCGAGACATAATACTAAGCCTGTTATCAGTTTCCCTTATGAGAACAATAACAATAACAATAACGATTATTCCTTCCTGCCCACAAATACTCGGCGCCACTTCCTGTCCTCGCTGCTTTGAAAATACACGACAAAATTTCACCTTTTAAGACAATGTTTTCCGAACTTTCCCAGTACGTGACCCTTTCAGTAGTGTCAGACCTATTATAACCTTTAAAAGCCTTCTAATGTTCAATGGCGCTGATAAATTCAAGAGTTGAATCACAGTAAAGAAAAATATTAAATGTTCATTAATGTTTATATTTTATCAGTGTTTATTAACAATGATTGATTCAATAATGTATTTTACTAGGAGGGTTGTATCTATTTATTTTTATATAAGACTGACCTCCCATGATCCCTACAGAGGGGTTCATAATTCTTTTAGAGGTCATGACCAGCAGTTTAGGAACCACTGCTCTAAAGGCTACAACAATATGTCATTCCTCTGACACCTCGTTCAGAGCCTCACTCGACCTCTCCTTCAAGACTGCAAGTTGTTCACCAAGTATAACTATTGTGCCACTACGCTTCTCTATAGCGTGGTATACATATATTTGTAACCTTTGGATTTTCCTGCGACACTCGTAGACCAGAACACAGCACTTTATAGCATGGCCCTAGACTCAAAGTGTGGGAAAATACACACAGAACCAACACACACACACACACACACACACACACACACACACACACACACACACACACACACACACACACACACACACACACACACACGAGTACATGACTGTCCAACACCTCACTAAGCTTCAGCGTAACACAGGTGCCAGGAAGAGATTTTACAGGTCAGATCAATTGCCATCTGCGTGACAGGACCAATGCGTTCCCTCTGACCACCTTTTGCATCAATCAGGGAGCAAAACCCTCACTGTGACAGGCGGCGTTCCCCCTTCAACTCTCTCTCTCTCTCTCTCTCTCTCTCTCTCTCTCTCTCTCTCTCTCTCTCTCTCTCTCTCTCTCTCTCTCTCTCTCTCTCTCTCTCTTTTAATGAAGTGAACAAAGAAAGAAAATATCAAAACCACAAAAAAGAAAAAAGGTTCAGATGTGGGGAGAAAGTAATGGAGAATTTAAACGTGATATATTTATGAAAAGAGGGAAATTTCAAATATGAGGTCAGCGAGAAATTAAATATACTACATCAATGAAAATTAGGACATTTTAAGATATGCTAGGAAAGGAAAAATGAATTCAGCAGGTTGTGTCTTTGAAAAGGAGGATAATTTAAGATACGAGGTTACAGGTAAAAGGAAACTTGAAGGTGCTAAGGCAATGAAAAGAAATTTTTGAGATACACAATAAAAAGAAAAAAAAAGAAAAAATATTCAAGATTCTACAAAGGAAATACTTCTTGATCTATTATAAAAAGTCATGTGGCAAGAAAACTGGGGAGGAAAAATGTTCAAACTGAAGAAATCAAGAAAGTTCATGAAATTTAAAAAGGGAAACAAGTCCACGATAGAATTAAAAAAAAAATCTGGTAGTGAAATATGATAATAAAAAGGCAACATGCAGAGATGGAGATGAATATATAAGAAAAAAATAAAGTAAAAGTTAATAAAAAAAAAATAGAAAGTAAATAAAAAGCGAAAAAAAGACAAGTAATATTCTATGCACGGAGACGAAAAAAAAAAAAAAAAAAAAAACGCCCTCCAATATGCACAAAAAACACACTACCTTAAAAAAAATCTAAGCAAAAAACACGAAAAAAACAATGAAATCCCACAAATAAAAAAAAAAAAAAATCGACAAAAAAAATTACAAAAAAAAAAAAAAACGTATATCCGATGTGGAATTCGTAAATGAAGAAAAAAAAATCAAATATATCAAAGTTTCGTGGCAAGTCAGCGGCGAGGAGCGGAGAGCACAAAGGGAGGGTAAAGGCAGTGCGAGAAATTTGCACCAACACACAACTTCGGTATATTTTTCTGACGTACGGGAGACTCAAAATATAGCTGTCATCAATACCGAGGAGGAGGAGGAGGAGGAGGAGGAGGAGGAGGAGGAGGAGGAGGAGGAGGAGGAGGAAAAGGCAAGAGAAATGTTACAGATGGCATTTTAAAAGTACACTATCTATCTTTTGTTTATTTGTTTACTTACACATACATCTCTCTCTCTCTCTCTCTCTCTCTCTCTCTCTCTCTCTCTCTCTCTCTCTCTCTCAAACACACTCATCCCAATAACACAAACCAAAAACAAGAATCATCAATACCACCAAGATTTATAAACAAAAATAGGAACCAAACACATAAATAAAGCCAAGCCATATGTACTAAAGGAAGGAGAGCGGTGATACAGCAAATAGTCCGCCTATAAATACAGTTTTCAATAGTCCTCCGAGGGGCCATTCAACCCCAACTGTGAACCGGGCAATCGCTACAAATCACAGCAGACATCCATCACGCTAAGAGAGAGAGAGAGAGAGTGAGTGAGTGAGTGAGTGAGTGTGTGTGTGTGTGTGTGTGTGTGTGTGTGTGTGTGTGTGTGTGTGTGTGTGTGTGTGTGTGTGTGTGTGTGTGTGTGTGTGTGTGTGTGTGTTTTCTGCGCTACATTTGGCTTTAGAGTTAGAAGGAGTGAAGATTTTGTTCATGCTTAAGAAGGGAGGAGGAGGAGGAGGAGGAGGAGGAGGAGGAGGAGGAGGAGGAGGAGGAGGAGGAGGAGGAGGAGGAGAAAGAATAAGGAACAAACGGAACAGAGATCCAGAAAATGGATAAAACTGAAAAAGGGAGAGGGAGAAGGATAGAACAAAAACAACAACAAATAAAAGAAGAAAAAAAGAAAAAAAGACAAAAAAAGAAAAAAAGTAGTAGAAAAAAAAGAAGTAGGAAAAAAAGAAAATGAAATAGAAAAAGAGAAGAAACAGGCAACCGTGGACTCCTTCAAGATCTTAACGAGACTCAGAATTGATGGCAGGACGGGTGAGGTCTTGAAAGCGTTTTGCTGCTTCCACGCCACCACCAAATGTGTATAGAGCTTCCCGGGAGACACTGAGGCATCGGCGTCAGTCCCTCTCAATGCACCACTTCCACTGCTTCCTCCTTAACGAAGATACACACACGAGTACTTAGGGTGAACGAGTATCATTAGTACTTTTCATTTAGGGGGAAAAGCCATTATTTTGCTACATTTCTTGGGGGGGGGGTTAGAGCTAGTACTTTCCTTAATTTTTTTAGGGGCAGAGACAGTATTTTGCTTTTCTTGGGGGGTGGAGAGCCAGTATTTTGCTTTTCTTTGGGTGGAGGAGAGTTAGTATTTTGCTTCATTTCTCGGGGGGAGGAGAGCCAGTATTTTGCTTTTCTTGGGGGGAGTAGAGCCAGTATTTTGCTTTTCTTGGGGGTGGAGAGCCAGTATTTTGCTTTTCTTGGAGGGAGGAGAGCCAGTATTTTGCGGAGATACACACACGAGTACTCTGGGTGGACGAGTATAATTAAGTACTTTGGGATTTCATTTCACTCCTGTACCATGATACGTTTCCATATTCATTCTGCTGACTATTGGTGATACACAGCTTCACAAACTTATATGGAAGATTAGAATAGTGAGGACTGGCCAATAATCTTCTGACCTCCATAAACCTTTCCTTATGTCGATAAAATAGTCTAATCATACACAAATTTAAGGTAAAAATGTGTCTCAGTACCATCGGATTTAAAAACAACATTCTTTTTTTTCTATTTTCCTGTGTGTGTATTTCTGGTTGTAATATTATTGTGTTGTGAAAATAAGTAAATGTTTTTTGTATGTATTTTCAGCAGTTTATTTTTTTTTCTTTATATTTTTGGTGTGTATATTTGTGTTTCTATTTGTATTAGTTTAGTGTGCTATTACGCTCGTGTTTCTTGCACTGTACTTGTTTTTTCTAGTGTCATTTTATATTACTATGATGCTTTTCGTTGTGAAAGAATGCACTATGGAACATGACAATACAGTTTACACATATAGTTTAGAAAATACGTGCGCAAAAATTAACAGGAAAGATTTGACATTGCACAAATACACCACAATATTTCACGGACAGAAAAAAAAATGTAACTTAAACAATAATCTCTCTCTCTCTCTCTCTCTCTCTCTCTCTCTCTCTCTCTCTCTCTCTCTCTCTCTCTACCTTGTGTTGGCATATTAATTAGACGAACAACAGGTGACATTCCGCATAACTCACATTCTACCTTTGAAATGTCCTTAATACCCCTGACAACACAGCGTGAGTTGCATACTGGCGGGAAACAGCGTGGAACATAAGTAACATGACAAAAATAGACCAGAAATAAGAACTGAAACGAGACCAGAAAAGCCACAGGAAACTCACTTATAGACAGAAAGAGATAGAAAGATATAGAAGTACACGTATATAATAAACAGGTAGGTATGTAGGTAGATAGATAAATAGGTGAATAAATAGATAATGTAGATAGAAAGATATATACACAGATACCAATGTGCGTAGATAGACATATATATAAATAGATAAATAGATCGATATAGATAAATAGTTGGTAATCTAAAGCAAGACAACACTCACACAATCATTTAAAGACAATTCAAGTAACGTTCACCTTTCCAAACTTAGCGTAGGAGTAAAGGCGAGTGAGGAGTGGGTGAGGGAAGCAACGACCTAGTAAGAGGAGGAAGAGGAGGCGGTACAGTAGGGGTGATGGATGCAAGGCTAGGTGTGTTAAGGCGTCCCCGGGTCACCCACGTACCGGGACAGCCACCAACCTCACGCTGCGATTTATGGACAAGATACATCACCGTAATTTACTGTGTCTGAGAAAAAATGCACCACATATTTCCTTGCAAAGCCT
The DNA here is from genome assembly GCF_017591435.1 of Portunus trituberculatus. Classification (NCBI taxonomy): domain Eukaryota; kingdom Metazoa; phylum Arthropoda; class Malacostraca; order Decapoda; family Portunidae; genus Portunus; species Portunus trituberculatus. The sequence continues at coordinate 2,622,234 of NC_059274.1, forward strand.
GAGCTGAACGCCTCCACGAAGGAAGGGAGGAGGGAAGGGCGTCGCGAAACACACTCTCCCATGAGCTTGACTAAACATTGGGTATTGGTGAGAGGAGAGTGAGGGAGGGAGGGAGAAGCGGATAGGAGACTGGGTGTAGCACAGGAAGAGGTTAGGTTAAAGTTAAATTAGGTTTGGGTTACGGTTAGGTTAGGTTACGTTAGGTTAAGTTTAAAGTAGGTTAGGTTACGTTAAGTTAGATTAAAGTTTAGGTAAGGTGGATAAAAGGTAATAGAAGAAAATGTTAAAGAAAATGGAATATAGACAGAGAGAGAGAGAGAGAGAGAGAGAGAGAGAGAAGAGAGAGAGAGAGAGAGAGAGAGAGAGAGAGAGAGAGAGAGAGAGAGAGAGAGAGAGAGAGAGAGAGAGAGACAGACAGACAGACAGACAGAGGGACAAAGCATGAGTAAGAGATAGAATAATGGGAAAAGGAAAAAGACCAGGGAACAGATGACGAGAACGAAACCACCACCACCACCACCACCACCACCACCACCACCACCAATGCCATCAAGGTCACTCCTACGGCCTCTGAAGTTTCAACGATTTACGAGATAATGACTCTGGCGATGGACGTCCCAGAGCAGGTCCTCCCGTGAAATTTAGGGAATCATTTTCCTCTCAATTATCGTTTTTTACCTTTTCTTCGGACAGTCATGGGCGAGGGAGGGAGGGAGGGAGGGAGGCGGTAGCGGTGGCGGTGGCGGCGGCGGTGGTGGTGGTGGTGGTAAGGAAGGTCATAGAAGTCATTGCGGAAGAAGGAAGAACGGAAAGAGGAAGAGGTGGTGATAGTAGTAATCGTTGAGGAGGAAGAGGAGGAGGAAGAAGAGGAAGAAGAGGAGAAGGAGGAAACGAAAGGAAGGCCTCAGAGAATGAAAATGATGATTCGTGGAAGAGTAAGAATGAAAGGAGGAGAAAGACGCATGAAACGAGAGAGAGAGAGAGAGAGAGAGAGAGAGAGAGAGAGAGAGAGAGAGAGAGAGAGAGAGAGAGAGAGAGAGAGAGAGATCATATCAGCCGTTCAAGAATATTATGTGATGCTGATCGGGCTATTGGTGAGAACGTTAGAAGGCGATGAGAGGAGAGGAAAGAGGCGATAGAGAGAGAGAGAGAAAGAGCGAGAGAACGAGAGCGAGAGCGAGAGAGAGAGAGAGAGAGAGAGAGAGAGAGAGAGAGAGAGAGAGAGAGACGGGGTAGTAGAAATGACCTCCTATGAGAGATGAGAGGAAGAGAGCGAAAGGGGAGCAGGTGAAAACGATTCAATAAAACAGGTGCAACATTACAGGCCAGCAGTCATGTCCTTCTTCACCTTAATGGCCCTGATAGAGGCGCCGCGATATTGGAGGCACCATTACCCCGTCACTTTCCATTTGCCTTCATCTCATTCCAGTTTACTTCCAAAAATTCTTAGTGTTTAGTCGAGTTTTTCAGGTTTTTCACTATTTTTTATTCGCTTTTTGGTTTATTTGTCAATTTCTATTTCTTTTCGTCTCACTCCAGTTTACTTCCAAAATTTCTTAGTGTTTAGTCGAGTTTTTAGGTTTTTCACTATTTTTTTTATTCACTTTTTAGTTTACTTGTCATTTCTGCTTTTTCTTCGTCACACTTCTGTTCAAGTTCCAAAAATCTTCGTGTTTAGATTTTTTTTTTCAATTATCCGCTATTTTTTTTTTTAGTTTGGTGCGTCATGCAAAATAAGTAATCGCAGTTCTACATATATAAGCTCATAGGTAAACAGTGCATTGAAAACAAATAATCTATACGTATTTATATTTGGGAGTAAAAAAAAAAATGTGCATTAACTTAACTTTCACTATTACTATTCCATGAAGGTTAGATAAGACTTATGGTGAGAATCAATGCACATAAAACGAAGATAGAAATACAATAAGCCAATACTAACAATACTAAGACCAGGAACATCAATGGATCTCCCTTTTCCTTCTTTTGGTTACCCTACGTCAATCCCTCTCTTATGTAAATTAAAAGAGCTATTTTAAATTCCACTCTTCATTGCAGGAGGACGTAAATCACACACAGCCTTACCGAAACAAAGACATGTGAACACCACCTAGTTTCGCCGACACCAATCACTAATTAATGGTATTCACTCACGTCTTTCTCTCCTCCACCACTGAGACACTCAACCCGGCGGACAATATGGGGCGTCGCGTGTGGCATGCACTCAGAAAACATTGCCGTGGGCCAGGAATGCGTGATGAGATGGAATGAGATCTTGCCGTGCCTGGAATGTTCTCTCTTAATGGTGGTGGTCTAAGAATGCACGTGATAAACTGCAACGTGTCAGGAATACGATAAATAAACACTCAGCGCCACCAGGGTCCGCATGAGAGGTAATTTTTCAACCTTATAAAGACCCTAACAAAGACGTAGTAAAGGATGAAGTTCTTTATTGACATAATAGCTTCAAATTAGTGCAAGAATGGTCCCTAATACTTTAATAGGATAAGATTATAGAGGCCTTGAAATAACCCAAGGGAATATAGACGCCTTTACAAACCAGTCTCAACCCACTATAAGATGAAAGACACGGTGCTTTTCACAAATTTCAAAGCACCAAACTTGCAAAAAAGTAATCTTAAACAAACATACATAATGACAAATCCTATTCATCTTCCATTATTTTCTTATGTTTTTTTTTCTCTAGCTTTCAACAGTAGCCTTGATGTGGTAGTGTCAAAGAATATGTGTCTTCATCATTACAGATTCACCAAGAAGAGAAGATTCTTAGGACACTTCCCTCTATAAACATATATATACAACCCTTATCTATGTAGTTTTTTTCTATAAAGCTCCTATAAGCAAAAGATACAAAGGCCACCTTCATCAATTCCCTCTCTTACATACCGATATTCCTTCGCATCCTTCCAGACACCCACAAATTATTCGCCTGTCGTCTTGAGTATCATATGACAAGAATTATGACCATTGTTATCATTACATCAGCTAGTAGGTGGATGTAAGAGCAGTTTCACACGGCCAAGGTAATTCTTTCAGTAATAAACGGCCAGATTTGAAGGAATTTTATTTTGTCCTTATGCAATCCGCCTCCAGGAACTTCGGCCATAACAATGAAATGCATTACGGTATTTCTTAAAACTCGATGGCAGGTGTTTTGTCTTTCAGTTATCTCTCTCTCTCTCTCTCTCTCTCTCTCTCTCTCTCTCTCTCTCTCTCTCTTACTTCTCTAATTTTATTCCTTCTTTTTCCTTGGCTAACTAACTATCCTTTCTTCCTCTTTCCTTCCCACCTTCCTTCCTTCCTTACTTCCTTCCTTCCTTCCTCCACTTATCTTCTCTTTCTAATCTCAACTCCTTTCCTCTCTCATCATTCCACCTTTCCTCTTTCCCTTTCTTCCTGCTAGACCTCCATTCCACCATCACCACCACTTCCACCACCTCCTCCTCCTCCTCCTTGCTTCCTTCCATTCCATCCTACACTTGACCTGCCTTTCCTATCTGCCCTCCTTCCCTCCTTCCCTCCTTCCTTCCTTCCCTCCCTTCTTTGTGCGCCTGATGGAGAGATGTCCCTGCCCCCCGGCCCCACAGGAAGCCCCCCGCCCCACGCTAGGCCCCCTCCCCAACCACCTGCCGCCACACGCACGCACTCTCTCTCTCTCTCTCTTTCTCTCCCGCTCGTAAATGGACGCCCCGCCAAGAAGTATCCAAGGGCAAATCAAATTCCTCGGCAATATTGAAGAGAGAAACAAAATTTTTCCTGAAGCTTCTCCTTGCCAGTAGGTTGAATTTATCCATTTCGGGCCCCTCTCTGTCTTTCTGTCTGTCTGTCTGTCTGTCTGTCTCTCTCTCTCTCTCTCTCTCTCTCTCTCTCTCTCTGTCTGTCTCTCTCTCTCTCTCTCTCTCTCTCTCTCTCTCTCTCTCTCTCTTCTCTCTCTCTACTGCATACTAAACTAGCGCAAATCTAGGCCACCTGTTTATAAGAGAGAGAGAGAGAGACTACCATCCCTCACCATGGTACAGCCAGCTTGCCCCGCCGCCAACTAAAGGTCGTCTCTAGCAACGTCCGTGGTCTCCGGACTAACCTTGCAGACTTATACCACAACTGTGTGCAACGACACAATGCAGACGTTGTTGTGGTGACCGAGACATGGCTGAACAGTGAGGTGGAGCCCACGTATGGCAGGATGCAGGGCTTCACCCACTGGGTGAGGAGGGACCGACAGGAGCGAACAGGAGGTGGAGTGGCTGTCTGCTTCAAGGAAGGAATGCAGGCCCAGCTACTCGACATAGACACGCCTCCACTGATGGAGATGATGTACTTCCGAGTAATGCTGGCAGACCGCTCAGCCCTCCTGCTGTGTGCCCTGTATCGCCCCCCGCGACAAGGGCCTGACTCACTCCTGTACCTGACTGAGACCTTAGACAACCTGATGATGGCACACAGCTGCAGCCACGTGCTGATTGTGGGGGATCTCAATCACCACCTGGAAAGAGACGCCTACGAGAATCTCCTGAGGTGCAGGGTCTGACAGATCATGTCACCTTCCCCACACATGAACGAGGAGGGACATTAGACCCTGTCATCTCAGACTACCAGGAAGACAAGCTTCAGTGTCATCAGCTGGGGCTCGTGGGCAGCTCTGACCATCACGCTGTACTGACACAGCTGGAAGTGGGCGTGGCTCAGGACGAGGCCACCACCCGCACCATCTGGCTGTGGAACAAAGCAGACTGGGCTTCCCTGCGCCGCGACCTGACCCACACCCCATGGGCCACTCTGCTACAGGGAGGAGCAGAGAGTGAAGCACTTGCACTCACCTCTCACCTTCTCGCCCTCCAGAGACGCCACGTCCCACACAGGGAATACACCACCAGATCGACGGATCAGCCATGGTTTGGCTACCGTTGCCGTGTTGCTGCCGAGGCAAAGTATGCTGCCTGGCTCCGCTACAAGAGGAACCCGACTCGGCGCAACAAGGACCTGCACAGGGCTGCATGCAGGAGGATGGTGGTAACCAGCAAGTGGGCCTTAAAAAAGTGGGAGGAAAGCCTGCGCCGGAAACTGTGTGGCACTGGCGTAGGAAACAAAACTTGGTGGTCTCTTGTTAAGGACAAACAAGGAACTGGCCACCAAGAATCCATCCCTCCCCTCAGCAAGCAGGACGGTACTGTCGCCACCAGCAGTAAGGAGAGGGCACAGTTGCTGGCTTCCTTGTTTGCTGGAAAAATGAAGGTGGGGAATCCACA